>NC_141990.1:320342949-320432949 GCF_049901715.1 Pseudonaja textilis | reverse complement strand
CCTTCCTTCCTTCCTTCCTATCTACCTTTCTTTCTTTCACTTTCCTTCCTTCCTTCCTTCCTTCCTTCCTTCCTTCCTTTCCCCCTTTCCTCCATTTCCATTTTCTCTCTCTTCTTCTTTCCGCCCTTCCTTCCTCTTTCTCCATTTTCTTTCTTCTCCCTTTCTCCTTCCTTCTTTCTTGTTTCCTTCCTTCTCCCCTCCCTCTTTCCCCTCTTTTCTTTCTTTCTCCCTTTTTCCTTCCTTCCTTTTTATCTTCCTCTTTTTCTCAATTTTCTTCCTTCTCCTTCCTCGCCTTCCTTCCTTCCTTCTTTCCTATCTACCTTCCTTCCTTCCTTCCTTCCTTCCTTCCTATCGACCTTTCTTTCTTTCACTTTCCTTCCTTCCTTCCTTCCTTCCTTCCTTCCTTCCCTTCCTTTCCCCTTTCCTCCATTTCCATTTTTCTCTCTTCTTCTTTCCGCCTTCCTTCCTCTTTCTCCATTTTCTTTCTTCTCCCTTTCTCCTTCCTTCTTTCTTGTTTCCTTCCTTCTCCCCCTCCCTCTTTCCCCTCTTTTTTTTCTTTCTCCCTTTTTCCTTCTTTCCTTTTTATCTTCCTCTTTTTCTCAATTATCTTCCTTCCCCATCCTCGCCTTCCTTCCTTCCTTCTTTTCCTATCTACCTTCCTTCCTTTCTCTTCCTTCCTTCCTTCCTTCCTTCCTTCCTTCCTTCCTTCCTTCCTTCCTTCCTTCCTTCCTTCCTTCCGTTCTCTTTCATTCTCTCTCTCCTTCCCCTTCTAGAACCCTTTTCTGCTGCCTTTCTTCCCCCTCCCCATTTCAACCATCCCCCCGCCCCTGCTTCCCTGCCTCCTATAAAAACCTCACCCTTTGCTAATACATCTTAAATGGACGCCTCTTATTATTTTTGCCCTTTGGATTATGAAGATAGCGTGTGCCTGAGAGCATCAAACCGCTGCTCTCCCAGAAGCGGCTGGAAACCTTAGAAATAAATGGAATTTGAGTCATCTCCTCCGAGGCCCCTCATTATTTTCTGTCTGGCCTCTGAAAAAGACGGGGTTCCTCGTTTTTGAGAGCAGCATTTATCCAGGGAATCAACCCTGAGTCCCCAATTGCACCCGGAGATAAAAGCTCAGATTTCTGAGGCGAGTGTGAAGATCGTGGCCCCATTTCGGCCCGGCGTCCGTTCTTAAGAACACTGCGGCATTTGTATATAATGGGAACACAGAATAAAAAATGTTCCCTATCTTTCTAAAGCCTCGGTAAGGTCATACCTGGAATGGCTGCATCTAGTTTTGGTCACCTCATAACACACACACAAAAAAAGATGTTGAGACTTTGGAAAAAGCGCAAAGAAGAGCAACTAGGTAAGATAGTTAGAGGCCTGGAGACTAAAACATACGAAGAAGGTCTGCAGGAATTGAGCGTGGATAGTCTAAAGAAAAGAAGAATTAGGGGCCACGTGATGGCAGTACTCCATTATTTGTGGAGCTGCCACAAGAACGGGGCGGGGGGTGGGGTTGGGTTGTCAAATTATTCCACAAAGCACTTGAAGGCAGGACAAGAAGCAACAGATGGAAGTTAATCCAGGATAGAAAGCAACCTGGAATTGAGGAGAAACTTCTTAATAGTTAGAATAATTAAACGGTGGAACTGCTTGCCAGCAGAAATTGTGAAGGCTCCATCACTGGAGTTTTTTTTTAAGAAGAGACTGGACAGCCGCTTGTCTGAAATGGTACTATAGGATCTCCTGCTTGAGCAGGGGGGCTGGACTAGAAGACCTCCAAGGTCCCTTCCAGCTCTATTCTGAAGAGAAGTTGCCCTCGGAAGTTGTGAGAGCACCATCACTTGAGACTTTCAAGAAGAAACTGGGTTCCCATCTGTCAGGAATGGTGTAGGGTCTCCTACTTGGGCGAGGGGTTGGACTAGATGACCTACAAGGTCCCTCCCAACAAGTGGTGGGATTCAAAAATTTTTTACTACCGGTTCTGTGAGCATGGCTTGGTGGCCGTGGCAGGGGAAAGATACTGCAAAATCTCCAGTCAGAGGTGGGATTTGCAAGTTCTCCGAACTACTCAAAATTTCCACTACTGGTTCTCCAGAACTGGTCAGAACCTGCTGAATGCAACCCCTGCTTCCAACTCTGATTATTTATCTATCTGTCTAAATGTGTCTTTTCTTTTATGTACACCGAGAGCATAAGCACCAAGAAAAATTCCTTGTGTGTCCAATCACACTTGGCCAATAAAGAATTAATTCTATCTGTATCTATCTGTCTGTCTGTCTGTCTGTCTGTCTATCTATTTATCTATCTATCTATCTAGCTATCATCTAGCTAGGTATCATTTAGCTATCTATCTATCATCTATCTATCTATCTATCTATCTATCTATCTATCTATCTATCATCTAGCTATCTATCATTTAGCTATCTATCTATCATCTATCTATCTATCCATCTATCCATCTATCATCTATCTATCTATTTATCTATCTATCTATCATCTATCTATCCATCTATTATCTATCTATCTATCTATCTATCTATCTATCTATCTATCTATCTATCATCTATCTATCCATCTATTATCTATCTATCTATCTATCTATCATCTAGCTATCTATCATTTAGCTATCTATCTATCTATCTATCTATCTATCTATCTATCTATCTATCTATCCATCCATCCATCCATCATCTATCTATCTATCTATCTATCTATCTATCATCTATCTATCCATCTATTATCTATCTATCTATCTATCTATCTATCTATCTATCTATCTATCATCTATCTATCTATCATCTATCTATCCATCTATCTATCTATCCATCCATCCATCCATCCATCTATCTATCTATCCATTTATCATCTATCTATCTATCTATCTATCTATCTATCCATCTATCATCTATCTATCTATTTATCCATCCATCCACCTACCTACCTACCTATCCATCATCTATCTATCTATCTATCTATCTATCTATCTATCTATCTAATCTTTCTGTCTATCTATCTATCTATCATCTATCTATCCATCCATCATCTATCTATCTATCTATCTATCTATCCATCCATCCATCCATCCATCCATCCATCCATCCATCCACCTACCTACCTACCTACCTACCTACCTATCCATCCATCTACCTACCTACCTACCTCTTTATCATCTATCGATCATCTATTTATCTATCTATCTATCTATCCATCCACCTACCTACCTACCTACCTCTTTATCATCTATCCATTATCTATCTATCTATCTATCTATCTATCTATCTATCTATCTATCTATCTATCTATCTAACCTATCGGTGCCTATTGATGAAAGCCATGCCAAATCTGGGTTTGATCCCTGCGCGAACCTTCCTGGGGAACCTTCAAACTCCTTAGCACTGAGAATCCATTTTTTGCAAGGCCACCGACCATCCAGTAAAGCCAATTAAAGTCCTTGCAACCGAAGCCATGTTGGTGGAAGGAACCGCAGCGCACACGGACGGTTTGATCCCCCTCCCCGCCCCCCGCCCAGTCTCACGCATCTGCACAGGTTGTGCTTTTCGACAACCCTGGAGCATCTCTGGGGAAGGAGAGACCTGGGCGCCTAATGGGAGGGGGTGCAGCAAGGACACGGATGGCGAGGAGGCCGCTGCCTCGCCGGGAGAAGAGGGGACGGACGTCCACAATCAGCCGAACCCCCGAGGCTGCCTCAGACCCAGCTTGTGCCAATCAACCTTAATGTTGTGGGGAAAGCAAAATGAGGAACTTTTTGCAATCCGTCTGATTTCATTAGGGAGGGAAACCAGGGACATGAAAGGAGAGTTGGAACGATTCATCAAGTTGCCAGCATAGCTGGGAAGAGTTTGGGGTTTGGGGGTTGTTGTTTTTTGGGGGGTGGGGTGAGAAAAATGGCTCACTTGACATTAAGGCCGATGTTCTTGTAATAAAAGAAGGAGCAAAGGGATAGATTTTGCTTTTTCTCGCGTCTTTTATTTTATTTTATGTATTTTGGTTTTGTTTTGCCTTTGTTATTTTTACAAATAGCTCAAGACACTGAACATATCCAATACGTCTTTCCTGCTCCTGTTTTCGCTGAGAGGCAGAGGGAGATTGGCCCCGCAATCACCGCGATGGCTTTCATATCTAAGACGAGACCAGAACTCACCGTCTCCCGGTAGTTGGCCCAAAGTCACCCGGTCAATTTACTTGCCAAAGGTGGGACTAGAATTCCCAGTCTCCTGGCGATTGGCCCAAAGTCACCCAGATGGCTTTCATACCTAAGGTGGAACTAGAATTCCCAGTCTCCTGGTGATTGGCCCAAAGTCACCCCAGCTGGTGTTCATACCTAAGGTGGAACTAGAATTCCCAGTCTCCTGGTGATTGGCCCAAAGTCACCCAGCTGACCTTTGTGCCTAAGGTGGGACTAGAACTCACAGTTTCCCGCTTTTTAACCGGGTTCCTTAACCCACTATAGCGAACGGTCTGGCTTCCTCACTGGCTTTGCTTGTTAGGAGTCAGCAAAGAACGTGTCGGGCTCTACATCTTACCAGCGTCCTGAAGCCGGACATTACGGCTGTGCCTTTGAGCTGTGAATCCCTGATCTGCGCTTGGAGTCCGGCATTGCAACTTGGCAGGCAGCCAAACCAGACCAGCAGAGAAGGGAGGGAGGGCGACATTTCACAGCCTCAGAAGTCAACTTCGGAATGTGGGAAGGCTGTGTAGCCTTTGAACTCAAGATAATACGGCTGGATGTTGGTTTGTTTGTTTGTGCAATGTATGGCTTTAACACAGTGCCGGGTTCAAAGCAAAGTGATCATTGTTATTTAAGATACTAATGGGGGGTGGGTAGGGTGAAGGGAGGAACGTAATATTACCTTAAGCATGGTGTAATTAGGCATGCGGTGGTGGGGTGGATAATTAGATAATGGGTGGATTAGGGTGGGGCGGAGGTCATTGGGCAGGGATGGATAAAACAATGTTGAGAGTTTTCAGTGCTGACTTTACATGGACGTCCGTTGTTACATCTCTTGCCATGATTGTGAACACAGCAATAAACTCTTCAGTTTCAACTCTGCAAGTGTGAGTAACATGGTTCATTGACTGAAGTCTCCAGTTCTTGGCAGAGATCGACAGAACATCACAAATGGGGTTGTTTCCCAACCTGGCTGGGGAATTCTGGGAATCGGAGCCCATACATCTTTAAATTGGCAAGATTGATCTATTCTACACTACTGACCCGAGCAATTTAACATTTGCTTAAATCTGTGTTGCTTTGCCTACACTTTAGGTGCTATACTTCAGTTTTTAAAATCTTTTTTAGTATATGGTTTTTAGAAAGGCTGTACCAATATCAGTGTTCTTATTACTCTTAATTTTGAGTGACTTCCTATCAACGAGATGAAGGACTTCAAAGCAATCCTTGAAAATGATTTGTTAGATTTCATTTTCTAAAAGAGAAATTTTGGTTAGAAAGTGTATAAATAAGTAATGGGTCAATGAACGGTATTTCTGAAGTTTTATCTTTTTGCCAGCGTTTAATTTCTCTGGATGTAGAAAGATGGATTTTGATATCTATGCGGGTTCTGACCTCTGTTGGCAAATTCTCCAGTGTGAACCAAACATTGAATTGAGGAGTTATTTTGAAGAGAATATCCAAGGCAAATGTTATGAGTAGTCAATCCTCCATTTTTGACCAGAATTTCCATTGCTAAGCTCTTGTTAAGTAAATCATGCCCTATTTTTGTCAAAGTCCACCCTGGCCAGGGAATTCTGGGAGTTGAAGTCCACCCTGGATAGGGAATTCTGGGAGTCAAAGTCCACCCTGGATAGGGAATTCTGGGAGTCGAAGTCCACCCTGGCCAGGGAATTCTGGGAGTCGAAGTCCACCCTGGATAGGGAATTCTGGGAGTCGAAGTCCACCCTGAATAGGGAATTCTGGGAGTCGAAGTCCACCCTGGATAGGGAATTCTGGGAGTCGAAGTCCACCCTGGATAGGGAATTCTGGGAGTCGAAGTCCACCCTGAATAGGGAATTCTGGGAGTTGAAGGCCACCTTGGATAGAGAATTCTGGGAGTTGAAGTCCACCTTGGATAGAGAATTCTGGGAGTTGAAGGCCAGTCTGGCTGGGGAATTCTGTGGTACCTCAAAAAGGACTACACATTGAGGCCAGCCTTCATTTTATTTCAGTGTGATCCACAGCCCAGAAAAGCACATTCTGGAAAATATTCCTGCAGTAAACTGATTGACAGGAGGAATGAAATCAACCTAAATCAAGAGTTTATAAACAGGTCTTTTCCTTTGAGAGAGACACAGTGAGAAAAGGAAAAAAAACAGAACCCAGGAATATTTCAGAAATAGAATAGGAATCCCATTCTTCTTGTTTTGCAGAACAGGAATATCTAAAATATTTAATATGAAGGAAAAATAAGAAGCTTTCTTATAGGTGGGTTTCCGTAGTGTAGCGGTTATCACGTTCGCCTCACACGCGAAAGGTCCCCGGTTCAATCCCGGGCGGAAACATTTTTATTTATTTAACGTAGTTTATTTTTTATTTTCTGCATTCAAGTTGCATTTCAGAATTGCACTGGGTTCAAAGAGTTTCCAAGTTCCTTTTTCTTCACCTTTTTCAATTAATGGGTCGCTTTAATCGAGTTAGCTTCGTTCTTGCATGGTGCAAAGCAATCTGAGAACGAAAAATTAAAGTTACAGGAGTGCCCCCAACGCCCCCTTCAAATAAAACCAGATTTCCTGCCAAAGGTGCAATGGATTTGCAGGAATTGGGGGAAGAATAGGATGAGGAAAAGAGATGGAAATGAGCACGCCGAGGGGAAATAAGGGAATTAACAGAGGGTGCTTGACAGCAATCCGTGGATATAATTTTTAGTAAATAAAATCAAAGTTGGTTATTATTGCGAAATTAACAAAAACAACTTTGCGTTGGCCGGGAATCGAACCCGGGTCAACTGCTTGGAAGGCAGCTATGCTAACCACTATACCACCAACGCCGCTTCGGGAGCTTGTCTTCCTTCTACTCCCATTTCTAACCGTCACTCAATGCGGGCGAAACCATTTCTGAACCACGACACGAATATTGTTTTTCTGCATTAAATGTCGTTCGTCCCAAAGATTTTTTTTTTTAAAAAAATGCTCCGCAGGTAACGAGAAAGAAACGGCTATTTGGCTGGGTAGGTCTATTTGCCTTTCCTGGAAGGCACAATCCACTTCCCTCCTTTTTTTAAGGAAATGGTTTCTTCCGCCTCAGGTGCCGGGCTCCACCGCACTGGTTACCTTGGCAACGTCGGCCGCTGCCATGGCAACGTGGCCCAGCGCCGCCATTCTCTTCTTTCGGGAACCGTTCCGTCCAAAGAACGGTCCTTGAGTTTAGTTTCATTTTAACACAAAATTTGTGAGTTTAATTTCATTTTACACATAACTAATGTCATTTGTAGGTTTTCTGTTTGCAACCGTCAGGAGTTGGCTACGGTATGGCAGATACGAAGCGTGAAAAGTTAAAAAGCGACAGAATTTTGTAATTCTCAAGTCGTTTTTTTCATTTCCTCGAACCTTCCAACCCTTTTCTCTCAGCCACGCTATCTCCCCCCAATATTATCGAATGGTTCTTTCCAAAAAAACCCTTCATATTTTGAATGAAATAGTCCCGCCCCCAATCTCCGAACTGGGGCTCCGCGCCAACCCCCAATCTCGCGAGACCATGCCTCACCGGTATTTTATGGTCCACCCCTCGCGAGAACTTGGAAGAAATCCCTCCCTCTCAATTCTCCCCCCCGCCCACTTCCCCGTCCTTCTCGCGAGATGACGCAGCGTCCCGAAGGAGGCCGACACCCTCTTCCGCTTCCGGGCGAAAGGTCGCGGTGGGAGGCTCGAAGAGACCGGCGGTTTCCCTTCCCCCCTTCCCCGTTTTCGGGACCTCCTGAGTCCACAGGAAAGGAAATGGAGCGGGAGTGACGCCGCCACGGGACCTCCCGACCCCTCCCTTCCCCCTTTTCCCCCACAGCGGACAAGCCACGGCCTTGGGGGGGAGGCCGGCAAGCCACGTCTTGAGTGCCGGACTGGCGGGTAAGGTGGGGGAGGGGAGGGGTGAAATGGGGAAAGAAACCCCGCCCTTGAGGAGCGCTGGCCACGCCCTGAGAAGGGAGCGCGCGGCTTGGCCACGCCCCGTTCGGCGCCCAACGGCCGCGACCGAAGCTCGCGTGTGGCGGGGGGTGGGTGGGTGGGCGGGGCTTGTGGCCACGCCCTTCGCGGGGAGGGAGGGAGGGAGCGAGAGGCCACGCCATCTTGCGGCCGCCCTCCAGGGAGCGTGGCCACGCCCCTCGGACCCTGGCACTCACGTGATGCGCGCGCCGGGGCCGGAGAGGAGGCGAGCCCGGGCAGCGCCTGGAGGCGTTTGGGGGTCTAAGGGCGTGATGGGAGCTGGCCTGGCCTGGGATTGCCCTCACCTGCCCTGGGCTGGAGCGTGAGAAAGGGGTAGATTCATTCATGGCTTCTCCTTTGGCTCAGCTGCAGCGTTTCTCCACCTGGGCAGCTTTCAGATGGGGGTGGGGGGGAGAGAGAGAGAGAGAGAAAGACTGCAACTCCCAGAATTCCCAGGCAGCAAAGCTACCTGGGGAATTCTGGGAGTTGTAGTCTTCCCCCCATCTGAAAGCTGCCAGGATAGAGAAACACAGCTCTTTTGGCTCTGGGTGGAAGATGGATCCTTCAGGGAGGTGACCTTTGGAGGGAGGGAGGGAGGGAGGGAGGGAGACAATGCGCCCTGGAATGGAATCATTCATCCTGGGCTGCCTCTTTCTCTGGGGTTGTATTTCCTGACGCTTCGCTTGCCCTCCTGTTTTATGGGCATCTAGTGGAACTCCTGGAGGTGGGCAACTATGGCCCCTTTATGACTTGTGGACTTCAACTCCCAAAATTCCTGAGCTAGCTTGCTCAGGAATTCTGGAAGTTGAAGTCCATAATTCATAAAAGGGCCATAGTTGCCCACCCCTGCACTAGATGCACATAAGGCTTTCAAGAAGAGGCTGGACTGTCATTTGTCAGAAATGGTGCAGGGTCTCCTGCTTGGGTGGGTTGGGGTTGGACTTGATGACCTCCAAGGTCCCTTCCAACTCTGTTAATCTGTTAAAATGGGTGAGGGGGAATTGGGGTTTTTTTTTTTGTGTGTGTGTGTGTAATAGAAACCTGGCTGTGATTGTAGGACATTGTCTTTTATTTATTTTCTATATTATTGCGTGACGAGTCTGTTGTATGAATCTATAGAAAGGAACATTTGTAGCTCAGGGTTGAATTGTGGGGGTCCTGGGGTGCTCTCTGAGCTGGGTGGTTTCTTGCAGACGTTTTGTGACCCAGCTAGGCAACATCATCAGCACTGGAAGAGAGTAGAATTTGTGGAGAGGAGTAGTTCCTTAATATTCTCTGAGCTGGGTGGTTTTCTTGCAGATGTTTTGTGACCCAGCCAGGTAACCCCTTCAGTGCTAGAAGGGAAGAGGGGTTTATGGAGAGGAGGAGGGAAAAGGAGAACTGTGAGGTTCCTTAGTGCTCTTTGAGCTTGGTTGTTTTTGTGGAGACGTTTTGTGACTCGGCTAGGGAACATAATCAGTGTTAGAAGGGAATGGGGTTTGCAGAGAGGAGGAGGATATGGACATTGGGGTCCCTGGTGCTCTCTGAGCTTGGTGGTTTTCATGCAAACATAGGTAACATTATCAGGGCTAGAAGGGAAAGGGGTTTGAGGAGGAGGAAGAAGACTGTGGGGTCCTTAGTTTGGTGGTTTTCTTGCAGACGTTTCATGACCCATCTAGGTAACATCGTCAGTGCTAGAAGGAAGAGTGGGGTTTGCAGGATAAGGACTTTGTGGTCCTTGGTGTTCTCTGAGCTTGGCGGTTTTCTTGCAGACGTTTCACAGCCCATCTAGGTGCTGTCATTACCAGGAAGGTCACAGTTGTATGGATGGGCTGCTGTCACGTGAAAGCAATAACAAAGTACAATAATTTACTTTTAGGTTCGTAGCAATTATATTGGATTATGCTGGGTTGGACGAGAGGACGAGTTTGGTAAATTAAGGTGGGAATTGGGTCTGCAGCATTGCAAAGACCCTTGATTACGGTAGTCCTTTCTGGCTAAATTTGAATTAAAACATGTTCTCAAACCAGCGATGGAAAAGGTCAGGCCAATAGAGGAAAGAATATTACTCGGGGTTGAACTGTGAGGTCCTGGGTGCTCTCTGAGCTTTGCTGTTGTTGTTTTGCAGACATTTCAACCAAAAACTGCAGTCCTGTTACATCAACGTTCATTTTCAAATTCATAAACAATTCTATTTATTCAAGCAAAGCTTGCCTGATCTGATCTGTTGGTGCCCTCTCTGTTTTTGTCTGGGGGTGGGTGGGTGGCTAGAAAGGTACACGAGTTCAAACCATCAATGATCAGGCCAACCTTTATTTTGATAGGTGAATGTTAATGTAATAGGCCTGGGATTCCTGAGTCACGTCAATTATAAAAGTTATAAGCTTTATCTACCGGATTGCAGTCTCAGTATACAATTTGGGATGTGATCCACTTGTGTGTGTGTGTTTTTATTTAGGAGCTGGATAATTATACACAGAGGCACTTTTCTAGGAAAATGAGAAAATGCTAGAACTACTAATATGCAGTTTTCTGATCGGAGGTTTTTTCCCCCCCTCCTTAAAAAAGAATCTACATTTCATTCACTTTCATTCTTGAGATTGCTAGCAGATTCCAGAATTAGCATGCAGAAACTCTCCAATTCAGTCCTTGGTAACTGCCCTGTAATGTTTGGGGGAAAAACAACAGAATAACAGAGTTGGAAGGGACCTTGGAGGTCTTCTAGTCCAACCCCCTGCTTAGGCAGAAACCCTACACCATTTCAGACAAACGGTTATCTAATCTCTTCTTAAAAACCTCCAGTGTTGGAGCATCCACAACTTCTGGAGGCAATTCCTCCTCCTACTTATTAATTGTTCTAAATGTCAGGAAAGATTTTCCTTGGTTCTGAGTTGCTGAAACGTTTAAAAGGTGTTGCATGCTATTCTGCAATACAAAATCCTTTATGGGCCTTTCACGGTATGCTGGGATGTAGTCGGACCCAAATTTAAATCAAATTGCATACAGTTTTTGAAATTACTTGCCATTTATTTAGTATTTTGCCTTTAAAATTATAATTGGCGGGGAGAGATGAGTTGGACACTCCTAACGCAATGGGGTTATTTTGATCCAGGTTTTATGGGTGAAATAAAATTCATTTTAGCTAGACTGTTTAATTAGCGGCCTCTCTTACGCTTCTGCTTTTCTTCCTTTTTCCTCCACACAGTTTCTTATCCCGTCTAAGGCTCGCTTAGCAGTTGATGCAGAAAATAAAGAGGGCTCGGCTGGAAAACGAAAGCACAGGAAGTTGGAGAAGGTAACTTTCCTCAGGGGGCCTGTTTTCTCTTTGAGGAGGCTGGGATTGTCCATTGGTGCAACGTTAAGAACAGGCAGCTACAGCTTATAGCAGGTTGTTCCATGTTGCTCGTCATAATATTTACTTTTGGATGAAGAAAAAAAAAAACAACACGGTGTTTTGCTCTCTTAATTAGACAGCTCGCTAAACATTTCTGCGGGTCATTTTGTGTCCCTGGTGTTTTGAAAATGGGGGCTTTTATAAAGTCATAAGAGTTGGAAGGGATCTTGGAGGTCTTATAGTCCAACCCCTTCTGCCCAAGGCAAAGTCTTTATACCACCTGAGACAAACATTCCAATATTTTCTTGAAAGCTTCCAGCAATGGAGTTCCCACAACTCCATACTGTTTAATATTTCTCCCTATATGGGGGTCTCTGGTACTCACTGAACTTGGTTGCTTTCTTGCAGACTTCTCATTACCCTACTAGGTAACATCATCAGTGCTTGAAGAGTGTGGAGTTGGAGGCCGGCTGTTGGGTCCCTGATGCTCTTTGAGCTTGGTTTTTTTTTTTTTAATCTTACCCTTTGTTTATATGCCTCTCAACCCAAGACAAAATCATTTAGATGCTTCAGGTGTCTTTAAATCTCTACGTCCTTTGGAAAGCGTTTTCCGTTTTGTCCCCCCCGTAATCACCTACGCGAGGGACAAGATGACTTAGTGAGTTTGTGTATGTGTGGTGAGGTTTGACTATGAAAATGAGGAAGGCAGTTTGCCATATTTAATCAGCAGGGGGTTAGATCATTTATGACTCTGTCTGTCTCTCTTTCCCTCAAACTGACCTTCAAAATATAAACTCCGCTCAGCCTTAAAATAAGAGGCGGCTTCATCCCTAGGCGTTCTTTTCCTTTGCTTTTTAATCTGAGTTTCTTTTGTTCCTTAGCTCCTCATCGTCACCGGTTGTGCAGTTAAGGCCCCGGATGTTTTAACGTGGACATTTTGTTTTTGTTTAAAAAAAAACACAAAACCCCAGAGATAATCTCTTTGTCTTCCAAAATTTCTTACGGAGCTGTTGAGGCATTTTAAAAAGGCTATTGATTGATTAAAGGCGCTTGGAGATGTTGAAATCAAGCTGACATTCCCTGGAACGGGCGGGGTGGGTGGGAATTCTTAAGGCAGGATTTTATAGCTATCCGTGAAGATTAATTTTTGAGTTGAAGATTTGAATTTATTTATTTTTCCTGAGTCAACTTCAGGGGGCACCTTCCCTCCTTTGATACTGATTTCACTTTACTGTGAGTTGGATGTTCCTTTTTCAGAACATAGAATCAGAGGGCTGAAAGGGACCTAAGAGGTCTTCTAGTCCAACCCCCTGCTCAGGGCAGGAGATCTTATACCAGTGGTCCCCAACCTTTCCAGCTGCCCGGCCTGGTATGTGCGTGCGTGTGCGTGTGAGTGGCAGGAGCTAGCTCGCACACAGGTCCATTTGTGCAAGTGATAGGCACGCATCCTCCACTCGCACAAATGAGCTTTGTGCGAGTGGAGGATACTTGGCGCTCATGCACGAAGCTCCACTCGCAAAATCAGCAGGCATTTGCGCTTGTGCTTGCACGCATAGCTCCACGTGCAGGAGTGGAGAGTGCTTACACTCAATTAAATTTGCGTGCAAGGGCAATCGCCTTCTGCCTCGTGCACGTCGAGCTTCACGCATAGGTGGTTATCCAGCCTTATTTTTAAAAGCCTCCAGTGTTGGAACCCCCACAATTCCTGGGGGCAAGCTATTCCGAGGATTAATTGTTCTCTGGAAACTTCTCCTTATTTCTTGGTTGGATCTCTCTTTCATGAACTTCGGCCGTTCGTTGCTTCTTGCCCTGCCTTGAAGTGCTTTGGAAAAGAGGTTGACCCTCTCTTCTTTGTGGCGGCCCCTCAAGTACTGGAAGACAATTATCATGTTCCTCCCTTAATCCTTCTCTTGGATAGTCCCAAATGTGCTTTTATTTTTTTTTTCCAAGGGGCGACAGGACTTTCTGGTTTGTGTTTGAAGACGTTTCACTTCTCATCCAAGACATTTCACTTCTCATCATTGCTCTGACTGGATGATGGGGAGCAGAAGGATTTATATTCCTGGCAGACAGCTTGGTCATTTGCGTTCTTTTTAAGAGAGTCCTTGAGGCGGCTTGGAGGTTTTCTTGTGTCCTCAGGGTCACCTGAATATCCACAAATGTGTGTGGAGCCTTCTTGGAACCGCTGAAAGGTCTGCGTTGTGGAGCCGCGCTTTCTGCAGGATGTTCTGCGGAAAGCACAGGATTTCTGCAGGGACCAGGAGCAGAGAACACTTGAGGGACACAGGCACAAACCTCCAAGCGGCCTCAACGACCCTCTGAAAGGATGCAAATGACCATTTTTCTGCAAAGGAGTATAAATCCTTCCGTTCCCCACCGTCCAATCCGAGCTGAAGAAGAATTTTTGGATGAGAAGTGAAATGTCTTCAAAGAAAAACCAGAAAGTCCGATTGCCTTTGGGACAACCGTGACCTGAGAATCTCCATAGACTTCTCTTTGGTAGGCGACACACACCTGGCTCCCTCAACGGTTCATCCTGCGATTTAGTCTCCAAACCTTCGTTGCTCTTCCGGGTCTCCACATCTGTTTTGTATCGTTGGTTCAATTCCACCCTGAATGACGGTCCTAAAGAGGATACTTCCTCGTTGGGTGATTGTCGTATCCCTTAGTATGGGAATGCACGAATAACGAAAACAAAATCCCCCTTTATTTGGCCTTGAGACGGAGACGCAGCCCTGGCGTTTAAACACAGTCACCCCCTGGCCTTGAAGACCACGTCAGGAATCGGGTGAGAGGCTGCAGGAAGTTGCATCAGAATATTTGTTTGGATTTTTCTTTGAGGGGAGAGAGGCCAAATCGGTGCGTGGTTGGTTTTTTTTTGCACAGCTGTCTGGGGTGAGTGATCATTGATTTTCAAAAAGGTTTTAGGAAAAAGGGTCCTTGGTGCTATTTTGAGCGTGGTCGCTTTCACGGCCACAACTCATTGCGAGTCCGAGAAGGCTTTGCAATGTTTTTTTTATTTTTTTCTAAGTTGTCCAAGCGATATTCAAAGAAGTCTTGGTGTCCCTTGCTGGACAATTTGTACAGCTTTTCTTACCCAGAATAGAAAGTTCTTTTTTTTTTTCCCCCTGTCTTTCGTACATTCCCCAGAATTGTTTTTGATGTTTTGGAAAAGACAAGAGTTGAGGGATTAGACCCCTCAAAATGGTCCACCGAGTGTTGTTCCTTCAAGCTGTTGCCTTCAAGTAGTGTACATACAGGTAGTCCTTGACCTACAACAGTTCTTTGTTTCCCCAAAAATACAACCTACCCTGAAAGTAAGCCCTAACTTGTGCACTCAATATAAGCCCTACCCCCAAATAAGCCCTAATTAAGATCCCGCCCATTCCAGAGTGCATGGGTAAAATTTAAGCTAGGGTGAGGATTGGGGTGATGGAGCTGCCCTACTACTTACCTTTGGATAGTTGTAGCCGGGCCTGGCACACCTCGACACCCTGCCTTGCCGGCCCATTTCTTCTGCAGCTGGCAAGGCTTTCCTGAAGGCCTCTGGAGCTGATAACAAAGCTCTGGATCGATCCAGAGCTCCATTATTGGCTGCAGAGGCCTTCAGGAAAGCCTCGCCGGCCGCAGAAGAAGTTCCTGAAGGCCTCTGACAACGAAAAGGAGGCTGGGGGCGACGCGTGCAAGTGAGGCCCAAAATAAGACCTGCTACCTTTTTTGGTGCCCCCCCCCCAAAAAAAAGACAGGGTCTTATTTTGGGGGAAACCTGGGTGGTGACTGTTCATAGTTACCCTGAAAATGAGAAAAAGTGACTTGAACGTTTTTTACGCTTAACGACCATTGCAGCATCCCCATGGATAACATAACCAGAATTCGTACCCGTGGCAACGGACTCGTACTTCTAACGGTCGCAGTGTCCTGGACTCCGTTGATCCCCTTTTGGGATCTTCTGAATGAGCAAAGTCAACGTGGAAACCGGACTTGCATAGCAACCGTATTACTAACTTCATCACTGTAGTCATTTCCCTTGGCAGCTGCCGCAAGAAAGGCCTTAAAATGGCCCCAAACTGACTTCAACAAACGTCTCGCTTAGTAACAGAAATTCAGGGCTCCGTTGTAGTCATAAGTCAAGGACTTCCTGCATTTGGCCACCTGATGGGAGAGGGCCCTGTTGAGGAAGGAGTGGGACGGTCCTGCGGATTAGCAGCTTGGAGAGGACCGGTGTGAAGGGTGGCTGATAGCAAGCGAGCGTCTTCTGTAACTTTAGTACAGGCTGTCCTCAAGTTATGGTGGTGATTGTCGTCAGCCATGCCGCAGTGCGAACAGCTCAGTTTTACGACCCTTGTTTTAAGGATCGCAAGCAATTCGCCGTGTTGTTAAATGGATCTGCGGTCTGGCTCAAAAAAAAAAAAAAAAAAGACCCGGCCTTATTATATGAGAAACACAGTAGTATTTTGTATAGTATTATTAACAGGCTTTAATGCTAAGGGGTTCTACTCCCCGTCCCCACATGAAAAGAAATCTCTTCCAAATGCAAAACACAAGCAGAGGAGAGGAGTTTCTGTTTTAATTTCACAACCCCAAGCAGCTTTAGTACAGAACAGTTGAGCTAAGCCACGCCCAGGCTCCTTGCTGTCTCCTTGTTCACACAGCAAATGCTGTTTCAACTTTCCAAACAGCCCTCAACTCTCCACACACACTGACAGGGACGCTAGCCAGGTGAATACCGATGGATGCTGGTAGGCAGAGGCAGAATTTTTTCCCCTTATTTTCCTCCCCAAAAACTAAGCCCGACCCCATAGTTTCGTAGCGAAGCCTGGGTATCCAGCTAGTATGGGAATATTGCTGTCATGTCCCTCCTTGTCTCTAGACTGGCCAAATACAAATCCTGCAACCCTTCTTCACATCTCCAGGCCTTTAATCCTCTTAGTTGCTCTTGTTTCCACTTTTTCCAAAGCTCTCAACGTCTTTTTTTTTGTAACCTGGTGACCAAAACCGGATGCAGTTATTCCAGGCATGGCCTTGCTAAGGCGTTGTTAAAGGCAGATCCTTCCATTCGCCTCCTCTCCATTGTCTTCTGTTCTTTTTTTCTCTTAGTTCCTTGACCAGTTCTGGAGGAAGGCTGAAGATGACAGCGGTGGACGCTCTGCCCGACAGCGCCGAGGCCGTCGAGATGGAGGACGCCTCCACGTCCCAGTTCCAGGTGGAGAAACACTCGTGGGAGGGGCTGCGTGACATCATTCACGGCAGCCGGAAGTACACGGGAATGATCGTGAATAAGGCCCCCCACGACTTCCAGTTCGTCCGTAAGACGGAAGAATCGAGCCCTCACTCCCACCGGCTGTATTACCTGGGTATGACCTCACCTTGGTTGGCAGGCCATCAAAAAGGCGCTGTCACGGTTGAGCGCTAAGTCAAGGTGTTCAGGCTGGATTGGGCCCTTTGATTCTCCAAAGGGAAGAGGTTCCCTAGAGCAAGGGCCACTGCAGGATTAGAACTCTGAACCGGCTTTAGAGAGAAATTGGATTTACGTAGGAGAGTCAGATTTTCTACTTTGTACATTCTCTCTCTTTCTCTCTCTCTCCCTCCCTCCCCATCTCTTTTTCTCTCTCCTTCCTCCCTCCCTCCCTGTCCCATCTCTTTCCTTCCCTTCCTCCCCATCTCTTTCTCTGTCCTTCCTTCCATCTTTCCTCCCTCCCTCCCTCCCTCCCTCCCTGTCCCTTCTCTTTCCTTCCCTTCCTCCCCATCTCTTTCTCTGTCCTTCCTTCCATCTTTCCTCCCTCCCTCCCTCCCTCCCTGTCCCTTCTCTTTCCTTCCCTTCCTCCCCATCTCTTTCTCTGTCCTTCCTTCCATCTTTCCTCCCTCCCTCCCTCCCTCCCTGTCCCTTCTCTTTCCTTCCCTTCCTCCCCATCTCTTTCTCTGTCCTTCCTTCCATCTTTCCTCCCTCCCTCCCTCCCTGTCCCTTCTCTTTCCTTCCCTTCCTCCCCATCTCTTTCTCTGTCCTTCCTTCCATCTTTCCTCCCTCCCTCCCTCCCTCCCTGTCCCTTCTCTTTCCTTCCCTTCCTCCCCATCTCTTTCTCTGTCCTTCCTTCCTTCCATCTTTCCTTCCTCCCTCCCTCCCTCCCTGTCCCTTCTCTTTCCTTCCCTTCCTCCCCATCTCTTTCTCTGTCCTTCCTTCCATCTTTCCTCCCTCCCTCCCTCCCTCCCTGTCCCTTCTCTTTCCTTCCCTTCCTCCCCATCTCTTTCTCTGTCCTTCCTTCCCTTCCTCCCCATCTCTTTCTCTGTCCTTCCTTCCTTCCATCTTTCCTTCCTCCCTCCCTCCCTCCCTGTCCCTTCTCTTTCTCCTTCCTTCCCTCCCTCTCCCCCCATCCCAGTTTTCTCCTTCCACTCCTTCTTTCTCCTCTTCTTCCTCCTCCTTACTCCCTTCTCCTCCCTCTCCCTCTCCTTCCTTCCTACCTGCCTCCTACACTCCTTCCTTCTCTTTCTCCTCCCTCCCTCCCTCTCTCCCCATCCCAGCTTTCTCCTTCCTTCCCCTCTTTCTTTCTCCTCTTCCTCCTCCTCCTTCCCCCCTTCCCCTCCCTCTCCTTCCTCCCTACCTGCCTCCTACATTCCATCTCTTTCTCCTTCCTCCCTCCCTCCTTCTCTCCCTCCACCTTCACTTTCACTATTAGATACATTTCCTACATGTGTGTCTTTCCGTTTCAGAAACAATCATTCTCTTAAGAACAGGCTGCCAATTATAATCTCTTGTCTATTTGTTTTCCTCTGTTTATTCATTCATTTATTCATTCGTTTATTCATTCGTTTATTTATTTCCTTTTGTCATTTAAAGTCGCCCAGCCGGCTCTCATGCCTTAGGCGGGACTAGAACGCAGAGTCTTTACAGATTTCATCTCTGTTGGTTCAACGGACTTTTAAAAAGAAAAACTATAGAGTGTTTAAACTTCTAAGGGAGATTACCAAGAGCCGGGAAGTGGCTGGCTTCTGATCTGTGAGTTTAAATAAAAGGGTGTTTTTTTTTCCCCCCCTCTCTGTCCGACTTTCCTCGGTAGGAATGCCATACGGAAGCCGGGAAAATTCTCTCCTGTACTCGGAGATTCCCAAAAAGGTACGAAAGGAAGCCCTCCTGCTGTTGTCGTGGAAACAGATGCTGGATCATTTCCAGGTGAGGACGCGTGTGCACCTGGCCCTCTGGGTTTTCAGCCAGCTCGGGACACAGGCGGTCCTTGCTTAACGAACATTTTTTGGCCTCTGTGTCTTAAACAGCGCGGTCATTCAACAGGGCGCCACATGACCATAGGCCAGCTTTAGCGATGTCACTTTTCCCGGGGTGTCATTAAGCAAAACGCCGTTACAAGTTCGCATGACTCTCACTTGCGAAAGGGCCGTGGGAACGCCGTGGGCAGTAGTTAAGCGAGGAAATCGTAAAATTGCCTTTCTAGCGCCATCGTGAATATGAATCGTTGCTAAACAGGACCACCGTTAAGCGAGCACTCCCTGTATGGCCCTTTACTTAAAGGGAAATGTGTTTATTTCTTGGACCCCTCTAAATGCACAAGAAGGCCCTCCGTTATTTCCTCCCCGCCAGTTCTTTCCCTCTCGCCCAGGCAACAACTTGGGACGGTCGCTAAACAGGGCCGTCGGGAAGCGAGGACTGTCTGTATTGTCCTTTACGTGAAGGGAAAGGCATTTATTTCTTGGGCCCCTCTGAATCCACACAAGAGCTCCATTCCTTCATCCCGCCGGTTCTTTTCCCTCCCACCCAGGCAACACCCTGGAATGCCCGCTAAACAGGACGGTCGTAAAGCGAAGACTACCTGCATTGTTCTTTCCTTAAAGAGGAATGCATTTATTTCTTGGACTGCTCTAAAAATGCGCAACATTATTTCCTCCTCCTGGGTTTTTCCCCTCTCGCCTGGGCAACCGCTTGGAACGGTCGCTAAACAGGACCGTCATCAAGAGAGGACTGTTTCTATTCTCCTTTATTTAAAACAGAGGTCTCCAAACTTAGCTATGCTGGCTGGAGAATTCTGGGAGTTGAAGTCCACAGGTCTTAAACTTGCTAAGTTTGGGAGCCCCCTGATCTAAAGGGAAATGCTTTCATCACTTGGGCCTCTCTGAATCCACCCTGCGGCTCGGTTCTCGTTTTTTTTAATCCCGCCGTTTCTTTCTCTCCGCCCCAGGCAACTCCGCACCACGGGATGTACTCCAGGGAGGAAGAGCTGCTGAGGGAACGGAAGCGCCTCGGCGTCTTCGGCATCACCTCCTATGACTTCCACCGAGAGAGCGGCCTCTTCCTCTTCCAGGCCAGCAACAGCCTCTTCTACTGTCGAGACGGAGGCCAAAATGGCTTCATGGTGAGCGTTTCCTTCTCCCGGCTGGATATTCCCTTCCTCACTACCCTTGAGTGACCAGCGGCCTTTTTTTTGAGCGAATGAATGAATAAATTAATGAATTCTTTATCGGCCAAGTGTGCTTGGACACCCGAGGAATTTGTCTTGGTGCAAATGCTCTCAGTGCACATAAAAGAAAAGAGACATTCGTCAAGAGTCGAGAATCATCAGGTCCGACACTTAATGATAGTCATAGGGTACTATTAGGGTACTATTACACTTAATAATAGTCAGAGGGTACAATAAGCAATCAAATCATACAAGGAAACAGTCCATATAAACCGTAAGGATACAAGCGACAAAGTTACAGTCATACAGTCACAAGTGGGAGGGGATGAGTGATAAGGAGTGATGAGAAGGTTAGCAGTAATAGTAGTGCAGGCTTTGTAAATAGTTGGACAGTGTTGAGGGAATTATTTGTTTAGCAGAGTGATGGCATTTGGGGAAAAACTTCCCTTGTGCCTAGTTGTTCTGGTGTGCAGGGCTCTATAGCGTCGTTTTGAGGGTAGGGGTTGAAACAGTTTATGTCCAGGATGTGAGGGGTCTGTAAGATATTTACACAGCCCTCTTTTGGGGGCCCCATGATCCAATTTGTGCTCAAGTAGGAATAAATACAGGGAGCCCTCAACGTATGACCACAATAGAGCCCAAAATGTCCATTGCTAAGCGAGAGGGCGGTTCAGTGAGTCTTTCCCCGTTTTATTACCTTCCTCGCCTCCATTGTTCAGGGAATCACTGCAGTTGTTAAATGAGCAAGACAGTGATTAAGAGAATCTGGCTTCCCCCATGGACTTTGCTTGTCAGAAAGTCGCAAGAGTGGATCACGCGACTCCGGTGTCAGGATTCCGGCAGTTACCCCCATTTAAATCATGAGCCAAACTTCTAAAACTTCAAAAGGATTTATTGGGAGTAAATATGTCCAGCACTGCCTGTAATGTAGCCAATTCTGAGATACATAATTCATTGTCACCCTGGGTTTCCCCCCCCCCCCGGGTGTATCTTAATTCATATTCTCCAATGGGACACCTCCATAGCCCAGAGTCATCAATCATGCTCTCCAGTTAGATATTTGCCCGGCAGAAACGTCAGTCACCTGGTTACAATCTCTGAAAAACTATTTATGGAATGCACTTTTGATTTCCAAGCTGCCACGCTGCTCCCCCCTCCCTTTCTGTTGGCAACTCTAAAAAGACCATAGGGATATTTTACGAGTTGACATCCAGGACACGGCAACCATCATAAATTCAAGTTAAAATGCCAAGCATCCATGTTTTGATCATGTGACGGAGGGGATGCTCTGATAATTGTAAATGCGAGGACCGGTCGTAAGACGCTTTTTTGCAAACGAACGGTTGTCGGTTGCGGAGTAACTGGTCAGTTAAAAAGGCGATTTATTTGGCTCCAGATCTCTCCGATGAAGCCGCTGGAAATCCAGACGCAGTGCTCGGGGCCGAGGATGGACCCCAAAATCTGCTCGGCGGACCCTTCCTTCTTCTCGTTCATCAACAACAATGACCTGTGGGTGGCGAACATCGAGACGGGGGAAGAACGGCGCCTGACCTTCTGCCAGAAAGGTACGCCGATGTCCAGGCCTTGGATGGGATGTTCCCATGCATGGAAGGCAGCATTGGTCTCAGTGCATTGATGCACAAAAATCGGTTCACATCCGATGGTGTCTTGTTTCTCCGAAGCCTTCCGGGGACCGTTTTTATTCATTTAGAGAATGTGTATAGATTTATACATAACTAACAACAATTTATAACAAATGTTATAAAGTACCCCATCACATACGTGTGCCAGTTTAGTGTATTGGTTAAGGCACCAGTCTAGAAACAAGAGCCGGTGAGTTCTAGTCCCGCCTTAGGCATGAAAGCAGACTGAGTGACTTTGGGCCAATCTCCAGGAGACGCTGAGTTCTAGTCCTGCCTTGGGCATGAAAGCCAGCCTTAGCCCAACCCACCACACAAGGTGGTTGTTGTGGGGAAAATAGAAGTTGGAAGGAGTATTAGATATATTTGCCACTTTGAGTTATTTATAAATAATAGAGGTAGGATAGATAGGTAGGTAGGTAGATGACAGATAAGTATATAATAGGTAGGTAGATGATAGATAGATAGATAAATAGATAGATATAGTAGATGATAGAGATTATAGATACATATAGATAGGTGGATAGAGATAGATGGATGAATAGAGGAAAGGAGGATAGATGATAGAATTATTTTATTTTATTTATTTTATTTATTTTTATTTGTCAATTGCTTACAGGATAATAGGTATAAGTAAAACCATAGTTATGAATACATGCATATAAGAAAAATAAAAAAAATAAACAATAGGACAGGGACGGTAGGCACATTGGTACGCTTATGCATGCCCCTTACAGACCTCTTAGGAAAGGGGTGAGGTCAATAGTAGACAGTCTAAGGTTAAAGGTTTTGGGGTTTGGGGAAGAAACCACAGAGTCAGGTAGGGTATTCCAGACATTGATTGATAATTGATTGATAACAAGATTGATAGAAAAATTGATTGCTAAAGGAGAAGGGAGAGGTTTTATGTCCCAGAGACCCAAGACAGAGGCACACTTTGTAAAGGTGTGCGACTTTCCTCAAGGCAGGATGAATTACATACCCTGTTTCCTTGCGCGCCTCCAAAGAAAGGGCGATTTCGGTTCTTCCACCTTTTAAGGATAATTTTTGATTAACTTTCTCCTGACCCTCATGGCTAAAACATGACACTGAACCTGGGTTTATTTTCCAACTGAGATGCCCTGCAGAGCAACTTACCTGTATGCCAAAGGTGGAATCCAAGGCCCCCCTCTCAGAAAGCTGAGCTGATGGGAACCTGGGAATAAGAAAGAACAAGACAGCATGACACAATAGCCAGTTAAACAGCAAATTCTTATGGTTTGAAGCTTTGGCGCACTCTTTCTCGGGGCTTCTATAATAAATACAGGCGGTCCTTGACTTTACAACAGTTCGTTTAGTGACAGTTTAAAGTAACCACCACCCCGCAAACAGTGACTTATAACTGTTTTGCACAATTACGACCCTTGTAGCTTCCCCGTGGTCATGTCATCAAAATTCAGACGCTTGGCCACTGACTTGTATTTACAACGGTGGCAGCGTCCAGGGGTCATGTGCTCACTTTCTGACCAGCAAAGTCAATGGTGGAGACGGATTCACTTTGACAATGGTGTTACTGGCTTAACTGCGGCGATGCCGTTCACCCCTGTGAAAGGAAGGACGTAAAATAGGGCGAACCCCACTTACCCGCTGCCTTGCTTATCAGAGGAAACGGTGGCCGTACTTTGAGGACTACCTGTAGGAGGCAACCATATTTGGCTAGGCTAACTTAGTTGAGGTGTTCTGACCCAGCTCCCCAAACAAGACAAACCCTCTTGACGTGAACTCAAAAGATTCCTTGATTAGGAACGCCGACAGTCCCAGCAAAAAGTTTCTCTCTCAACGCAGGCTAACAAGTCCAGCTGGCTGGAAGATGAATCGTTGTCTGTCACACCGATTCACCTCCGCCTCCTGCCTTTTATCCCCAGAGCAAGGGTGGGGCTTTGCTAGCAGCGGTGGCTCTTCCGTCCCAAGGACCGGCCCATAGATTTCCACTGCTCTCCTCTCCTCTGCCTTCTGTGTATCCACGTGCCAGGCACTGGACTCGGCTGTTCCTCCTCTTCCTCATCAGCCACCACCAGACCTGGGGGCCATTGACTCTCCATCTGAGGGCTGACGGACGGCCCAGGCTCCACCTCTCTCTCTCTCTCTCTCTTTCTCAGCCAGCTCTATTTCCTCTTCCCCCTCGGTGCTCTCAGGTTGCCCTGATGCTGACTTTGACTCTCAGGCCTCCTCCTCTTCCTCCTCCTCCGATTTGGCTTCTGGAGGGACTGGCAGCCGACAGGCCACAACATGAGGGTTTTAAGACACTCCATATGTTGAAAATGGAGGTTTTTCTCTCCCCTCAGGTTTATCCAGCGTGTTGGACGATCCCAAGTCAGCCGGTGTGGCCACTTTCGTCATCCAGGAAGAATTTGATCGCTTTACAGGGTACTGGTGGTGTCCAATGTCTTGCCAAGAAGGTACGTGGTCCTGGCTGCCGCCTTCTCACCACTGAATTAAGGTCTGAATGATCCTCAGCAACCTGGTCTAAACTACCCAGTAGGGCTGTGCAAGGGCTACCCAGTAGGGCTGTTCATTTAGTGACCGTTCAAGGTCACAGTGGCATCAATAATCTGGGTCCGTGTGTGTGTACACTATGAATTTATATATACGCATACATGTATGTATACGTACAAGATGTATATACATCTTGTGTGTATATCTACACACACGCACATGGTGTGTGTGTGTGTGTGTATATTAAGTTTTCGTGGGTACTTACATGTATGGTATTCAGCTTTGTTCGGGTATTTTCCCACGTCATTTAAAAGCACAACTACAATGACGTAGGAAAATAACTGAACAAAGCTGAATACCATACATGTAAGTACCCACGAAAACTTAAGATATATAAGTGTGTGTGGATCTTTGGTTATTCGGGTTTTGTGCTTTGTGCTTCTCACAAAACCGAAGAGACAAGCCTGAAGATGACGAATGAGATTTTGTCGAAATGTCACCAAGATACTTCCAATTTTACGTGGGAGAAAACCCGAATAACCAAAGATCCACATACAAATACCCACGAAAACCTCAGAAAACACAGTCATTGTAGTTGTGCTTTTAAAGCTATAGCAACATTTCGGCAGAATCTCATCTGCCATCATCAGGCTTCTGTATTGTGTTCGTCTGTGAGTCAGACTTTCACAGCCGTTTCAGTTTTAAATTTTGGGGCTAGCCTACTGCTGTGCCAGAATGGTTTTTTCTTCATCCTGATTGGTTGGGAGTCTTGGTCTGTGTTTATTGGTCTTGGGTTTTGCTGTGTTCTGCTGTTCACAGACGAACACAATACAGAAGCCTGATGATGGCAGATGAGATTCTGCCAAAACGTTGCTACAACTTTAAAAGCACAACTACAATGACGTGGGAAAATACCTGAACAAAGCTGAATGCCATACATATATACATATCTATATCTATATATCTATATCTATATATCTGTATATCTAAATCTATATATCAATATCTATATATCTATCGATCTAAAATGAATCTATATAAAAACGAAATGCCCCTCACGCATCATCACAAAATCTCCAGAACCGTAAAACCTACAAACCTGAAATTTGACACCTATGTTCCTCTTGGCTTCTAGGTGCTTACTAAGAAAGGATTTTTCTAAATGACCATCAGAACATTAGTATTTCGTATAGTATTATTATTAACACGCTAAGGAGTTCTACTCCCCCTCCCCACCTGAAAAGAAATCTCTTCCAAATGCAAAACACAAGCAGACGAGTTTCAGTTTTACTTTCACAGCACCAAGCAGCTTTACTACAGAACAGTTGAACTAAGCCACGCCCAGGCTCCTTGCTGTCTCCTTACTCAAACAGCAAATACTGTTTCAGTTTCCAAACAGCCCTCAACCCTCACACATTGATAGGACGCTAGCCAAATGAATACCGATGGATGCTGGTAGCCAGAGGCAGAATTTTTCTCCCCCTTATTTTCCTACCCAAAAACTAAGCCCGGCCACACAGTTTCGTAGTGAAGCCCGGGTATCGAGCTAGTATATTATATGCAGGTTTGTGTGTGTGTATATATATATATTTTGAGAGCGGCCATCAGGTTTTCATTTTAATATGTGGCATTAAGTCCCCAGGAAAAATGACAATAACCTTTATACTGTATCTTCTCTAATCTAATAATTCTCCTTCCCCCCCACAATCCTCCTACTTGCCTCGTTTCCATTTAGGACCCGAAGGCTGGAAGACATTGCGAATTCTGTACGAGGAAGTGGATGAATCAGAGGTGGAGGTGATTCACGTCCCTTCACCGGCCCTGGAAGAACGGAAAACGGACACGTACCGGTATCCCAGAACAGGTCAGTGGGGGATGATGGATGGGAGGAGAAGGAAGTTATAGGTAGTCCTAACAGAGCTGGAATGGATTTCCGTATGTCCACATGCAGCCTGTACTAGACTGGCATATATATAGATTATAGAATACAAGGGTTAGAAGGTGTTAGGGATACACCCTAGCAGAATCTGCATGGCAGTCAGGCAAAATATGTGAGATAAACGTTTTTGTAGCTTACACTCAGTAAAACAGATACACCGTGCTAGTTAAATAGTTTATTCCAGTAAGAGTTTTAGCATAGTCAAAACAGTCCATATATCATTCACTAGTTCAGTCCGTCCGGGGATTATTCAGTTGCAAATTCCAGTGTCAAAAAAGAGAGGTCGGTAAAACTTACAAATATCAGTCCAGTAATATATCTCCTTGCAGTAGAGATATGAAGAAGTCAAACCTCCTTTCTTCCTTCAGCATTCAGCAGTAGGAAACACGCAATTAGCAAACCATCAATCCATCAAACCAGCAATTGTCAGCAATCAATCAGGTTCTCTTGCTCCCTCTTATGGCGGTTTCACAACCTCACCCCAAATTACATGCTTTGCAGTTTAAAGTGACACACACTTAAACTTACTATCATAGTTTATATATATTACTTTACCCAAACTACGTTAGGTAACCTATGTTATTCCTAACAGAAGGGACCTTGGAGGTCTTCCGGTTCAAGAAGGAGACCCTACCCCATTTCAGACAAAAGGCTGTCCAATCTCGTTTTCAAAACCTCCAGCGTTAGAGCCTCAGTGGTGCAGCGGTTAGAGTGCAGCACTGCCAGCTGCTCCCACTGCAGTTTGGGCAGTTCGAATCCCACCAGGCTCAAGGTTGACTCCGCCTTCCGTCCTTCCGGGTTGGTTAAAACGAGGACCCAAATTGTTGGGGGGGCAAGAGGCTGACTCTGTAAACCGCTTAGAGGAGGCTGTAAAGCACCATAAAGTGGCATATAAGGGCTATTGCTATATACAGCTTCTGGAAGTAAGTTCCACCGATGAATCGTTCTCACTGTCAGGACATTTCAATTCATTCCAGGTTGCTTGCTCTCTCTCTGTGATGAGTTTCCATCCGTTGCTTCTTGTCCTTCCCTCAGGTGCTTTGGAGAATAGCTTGACACTCCCTCTTCTTTGGGGCAGCCCCTCCAATGCTGGGACACTTTCTTATCATGTCATTCCAGGCATATCTAGTTCCCGCAATCATTCCTCAATAGGGTTTAGCCTCCAATCTTCTTGGTCCTCTGTGAAACCTTTCTAGAGCCTCCACATCTTCTTGTCACGTCTTCGTACGACCCTCACCCATTTGGAGTGATCTAATCGTGGCTTTTCCATGACGGGAAAGCGGTACCCTTAACTGAGCACCGTGAGGAAGGAGGGGCATACATTTAAGGCACGGTATTGTGCACCACCAGATAGGATTGTGGATAAAATCGGATTGTCTACTTGGGGAAGGGTGCTGTCAGGTGCAAAAAAATTTGTGAGTAGAACTGATTTTATTTCGTTGATGGAGGAAAAAAAAAACTCCTATCTAAATGCGGATGGCAAAACTTCAGATCGCTATATTTTGCATCTTTTTATTATATCTATTTCAGGCAGCAAAAATCCCCAAATCTCTTTAAAGCTGGCAGAGTTTCAAACGGACAGCCAAGGGAAAGTGAGTATAACCTGTTTGGCTCCGATACGGAAGCTTTTGATTTTTATATTTTTATCTTCGGCCCTGCTTGTCTTTTCCAAGCAACTCTTTAAAAAAAGAGAGAGACTAGGACGGAGAATCATAGAGTCACAGGACGGGAAGGGACCTTGGAGGTCTTCTAGTCCAGCTCCTTAGCCAAGGCAAGGAGGCCTTATGCCAGGGGTCTCCAAACATGGCAACTGTAAGACTTGTGGACTTCAACTCCCAGAATTCCTCAGCCAGCAAAGCTGGCTGAGGAATTCTGGGAGTTGAAGTCCACAAGTCTTACAGTTGCCATGTTTGGAGACCTCTGCCTTATACCATCCTGAACCAATGGTGGTCCAATCTTTTTCTTAAAAATCAGCTGCAATGCAGGTAATCCTCGACTTAACGGCCACAACTGAGCCCCAACATTTCTGTTGTTAAAGGAGACATTTGCTGAGTGAGTTTTGCCCCATGTTACGACCTTTCTTGCCGCAGTTGTTAAGTGAATCACTGCAGCTGACCCGCTAGCAACCCGGTTGTTCAGTGAACCTGGCTTCCCTCTTGACTTCCCTCGCGAGAATTTTTGGAAAAGGGGGTTGCACGTCCATAACTCTTCAAGCACAGGTGAGTCTTGACTTGCAACAGTTTCATTTAGTGACCGTTCGAAGTTACAGCAGACCTGGGAAAAAAAAGTGACTTACGGCCGCTTTTTTCTCACTTAGCGAACTTTGCAGCCTCCCTGTGGGTCACACGTGATCCAAATTCAGGCGCTCGGCAAGTCATATTTATGACGGTTGCCATGGTGATCCCCTTTTGCGACCTTCTGGCCAGCAAAGTCGACGGGGAAGCCAGATTTGCTGAACAACCATGTGACTTGACTTAACAAACGCGACGATTCCCTTAACCACTGTGGCACGAAAAGTCGTAAAATGGGACAAACTCATTCAACAAAATGTTTCCGTTACCAATAGCAGCCTCAACTTTGAGCTCGGTTGTGATTGTAATTCGAGAACTACCTGTATCTAAGGTTGAACACACCCTTGGTTTAGAGTACAGGTAGTTCTCATATATCTCTCTATATAAAAGCGAAAGACCCCTCACACATCATCACAAAATCTCCAGCACCGTAAAGCCTACAAACTTGAAACTTAACACGCATGTTCCTCTTGGCTTCTAGGTGCTCACTAAGAAAGGATTTTTCGAAATGACCATCGGAGTATTAGTATTTCCTATATGATTATTATCATTAACACGCTCTGATGCTAAGGAGTTTACTCCCCCTCCCCACCTGAAAAGAAATCTCTTCCAAATGCAAAACACAAGCAGAGGAGAGGAGGTTCAGTTTTACTTTCACAGCAGCACCAAGCAGCTTTAGTACAGAACAGTTGAGCTAAGCCACACCCAGGCTCCTTACTGTTACCTTCTTTCTCACACAGCAAATATACTATTTCAGTTTCCAAACAGCCCTCAACTCTCTCACACACTGACAGGATGCTAGCCAGATGAATCCCAATGGATGCTGATAGGCAGAGGCAGAATTTCCCCCCTTATTTTCCTCCCAAAAACTAAGCCCGACCACACAGTTTCGTAGCAAAGCACGGGTATCCAGCTAGTAAGTCAAATGTTTAGTGACCGTTTGACGTTTCGGTGGCCCTGAAAAAAGTGACTTACGCCCGTGTTTCATGCTGCAACATCCCCATGACCACAACGCAAGTGGTCTTAAGTTGAGGACTGCCTGTAGAACATAGGGGGCTATGCAGGATGTCCTTGACTTGTTGAATGACCAACGTTACAAAAGCACTGAAAAAAAAAAGTGACTTGTGATCGTTTTTCACACTTAACAACCTTTGTAGCATCCCTCGTGATCAAAATGCAACCATTTGGCAACCGACTCTTATTTATGACGGTTGCAATGTCCAGGCTCACATGTATCCCCTTTTGCGACCTTCCGACAAGCAGAGTCCATGGAGAAGTCCAATTTACTTAGCAACCATGCTACTCCCTGAAGAAAAGTAGTGATTCACCTAACAACGGTGGCAAGAAAAGTCCATAAAATAGGGCAAAACTCACTTAACCACTATTTTGCTTTATCAACAGAATGTTTGGGCTCAGTTGTGGTAGTAGCTTGATGATTACCTGTATTGTCGCCAGCACGTTTTTGGAGCCATGTGCTGCTTTGAATGTCAACTTGTAAAATCTTTCACAATTGATTAACGCGCAGCTATAGCAGTGTGGCTTGTCCCTTTCTTAGCGGCTTATGGGGTGTATAATTAATATTCAGTCTTGCATCCTGCCTTCTCCGCCTGCCTATTTCAGTGTGTTTTCGGGGGGAAATTGGGCCTGTAACTCTGCTTGTGTCATTTAAAAATTAAAATGTGATAATAATCACAAAATACAGCTTTTGCAAAAAGGAATTCTGATCATTGCAGAAGACATTTTCCCCAGGAGGGCTGGGGTTTATATACAGGTTCAAGTATACAGTCTCTGCCCCTTTCCTGGGTTCATGATCTATCCAACTACGTATCTCCCTACGCCACACCCATATTATTGTGGAGTAGCACCTGTTTGCTTGTCTTTGGAAACTACCCTTGTTCTCATGGCTTCTTCCTGTTATGTTCATTGAAACACAATGGATCATTAACCAGTTCTGTTCGGTCAGAATGACCTAGCATCTCCCACATATCCTAACACCAAGAAATACAACCCCCATGTTCCAGCCAAAAACCTGACATTCTTAAAACACAACAAGTTACAAAACACGTTTGTTAGATACAGTTACATAATTGTCCAGTAATCATTGTTAAAGGTCACATATCAGCAAACATGGAATCTCTTCTGTTTTTCATTTTCTCAGGTGTAACTTACAATATACATATAAATACCTGCGAAAACATAAGAAAACATATTTTATTTATGTATATGTATATGTGTATGTATATGTATATGTGTGTGTGTATATATATATATATATGTTTTCTGAGGTTCTCACGGGTATTTGTATGTGGATCTTTGGTTGTTCGGGTTTTCTCGCGTAAGATTGAAGTATCGAAACGTTGCCTAGATACTTCGAATCTTACGCGGGAGAAAACCCGAACAACCAAAGATCCACATACAAATACCAGCAGAACCTCAGAAAACATACATATATTATATTATATATTATATATTATATATTATATATTATATATTATATATTATATATTATATATTATATATATATACACACACACACACACACACACATATATAAAGTTTTCTTATGTTTTCATGGGTATTTATATACATACATGCATACATACATGGTATTCAGCTTTGTTCGGGTATTTTCCCACGTCATTATAGTTGTGCTTTTAAAGCACAACTATAATGACGTGGGAAAATACACGAACAAAGCCGAATACCATACATGTAAGTACCCGCGAAAACTTAAGAAAACACACACACACACACACACATATATCCCACGTCATTATAGTTGTGCTTTTACAGTTGTAGCAACGTTTCGGCAGAATCTCATCTGCCATCATCAGGCTTCTGTATTGCCTTCGTCTGTGAGTCAGACTTTCACAGCCGTTGTTTTAAATTTGGTGTTAGCCTACTGCTGTGCCAGAATGGCACAGAATATGTGTGTGTGTGTGTGTGTGTATGTGTATGTATGTATATATATGTATATGTATGTTTTTATATATGTATGTATATATGTATAGCCACATATAACAGAAAAAAAAGCAAAACATCAAAATAACCTCAGATCGCATTTAATTAGTTTCTTTGGGGAAATCTTCCACCATCCTTTTTTTTTTTAAAAAAAATTAAATCATTAAATAAAATTAACTTCAACTATCGGGATGATGACAATTGTTTTCCCTAAATGTTTTTTTTTTACTGTATCGGGTTTCCTTTTCGTTTAAAATGTATTCATTTGTGTCCCGCCTTTATTATTTTAATTGCATATGCTTTTAATTGTATATTTTGGGCCACCTGAAGTAGTTGTGGAGTTAGATGGCTTATAAAAAAGCGACTTTGTAAAATAATAACCACATAAAAACCAAAGTGCCTTCATCAATGAAGGAATGAAAAGGAAGTTATTGTTTTATTTTTATTTTTTAAATTAAGTAATTCACTTGAATTGGTCATTTAATTAAGTTGGATTTATAGAAGCTACTCAGCCCCGGGGTAAATGTGTTATATTGTTTCTGCTTTGGTGATAATTTTCTTGGTGGAGACATAATGTAATTTTTGTGATATTTGGCTACATTTTCAACCTCTCTCCCTCCCTCTCCCCCCATCCCGTCCCACCTCTGAATTTTCACAGATCGTGCATGCGAGCGACATGGAACTGGTGCACCCCTTTGCTACCATGTTCCCCAATGTGGAGTACATTGCGCGAGCGGGTTGGACCCGAGATGGCAAATAGTAAGTATCTGTGTAGTTGGGACGGAGACAGCTAGCTACCTTGTCCCAGGTTAAGAGTGTTTGTGCCTTTTGATCAATATCCAAGTAAGGGGGCCCTTGGTTCCTCTGTGAGCTTGGTGGAGTTTTCGCAAATGTTTCATTATCTAAACTAGGTTAATAAGAGGACAAGCCCTGGTGATTTTACCTAGTTGGGTAATGAAGCATCTGTAAGAAAACCACCAAGCCCAGAAAGCATCAAAGCCCTTGTCTGTCTGTCTTTCTTTCTTTCTTTCTTTCTTTCTTTCTTTCTTTCTTTCTTTCTTTCTTTCTTTCTTTCTTTCTTTCTTTCTTTCTTTCTCTGTCTGTGTTTCTTCTTCCTCCTCCTCTTCCTCCTCCTCCTCCTCCTCCTCCTCCTCTCCACGCACACCATTCCCTTCTAGCAGTAATTATGTTACCTAGCTGGGTAATGAGACATCTGCAACAAAACCACCAAGCCCTTGTCTGTCTGTCTGTCTGTCTGTCTTTCTTTCTTTCTTTCTTTCTTTCTTTCTTTCTTTCTTTCTTTCTTTCTTTCTTTCTTTCTTTCTTTCTTTCTTTCTTTCTTTTTCTTCTTCTTCTTCTTCTTTTTCTTCTTCTTCTTCTTCTTCTTCTTCTTCTTCTTCTTCTTCTTCTTCTTCTTCTTCTTCTTCTTCTTCTTCCTCCTCCTCCTCCTCCTCCTCCTCCTCCTTCTCCTCCTTCTTTCTCCTCCTCCTCCTCCTCCTCCTCCTCCTCCTCCTCCTCCTCCTCCTCCTCCTCCTCCTCCTCTCCACACACACCATTCCCTTCTAGCAGTGATTATGTTACCTAGCTGGGTAAGGAGACATCTGCAACAAAACCGCCAAGCTCAGAAAGCAGCAAAGGCCCCGTAGTTGTTGTTGTCTCCTTCCTCCTCCTCCTCCTCCTCCTCCTCTCCACACACATCCCACTCCCTTCTACCACTGACGATGTCACCTAGTTGGGTCATGAAATGTCTGCAAGAAAACCACCAAGCTCAGAGGGCACCAAGGACCCCCTCATTTCAACCCTGAGCTTAAAAAACAATCTCCTTCATCAACATTTGGGTGTCCTGATCATGGTTTCCTGGGACCCGTGGCTGCTCCGTCCTGCCCTCCTCCCAAGTTGCCTGCCTTTTCAACTTCAGATGCTAGTGACTAAAAGATGGGAAAAGTTGAAATTAAAAATAAGAGAAGATTGGGAAGAGCTGGGCCAGAGGTATCTGAGACCTAAACCCTGAGTTCAGTTCATGGCAGGGGTCCCCAAACTTGACAACTTCAAGACTCGAGGACTTCTGTTACGGAGACACCCTAGCAGAATCTGCGCGGCAGTCAGGCAGGCAGGCAAAATATGTGAGATAAACGTTTTTGTCGCTTGCACTCAGTAAAACAGATACACTGTGCTAGTTAAATAGTTTATATCAGTAAGAATTTTAGCATAGTCAAAACAGTCCATATATCATTCACTAGTTCAGTCCGTCCGGGGATTATTCAGTTGCAAATTCCAGTGTTGAAAAAGAGAGGTCTGTAAACTTACAAATATCAGTCCAGTAATATACCTCCTCGCAGTAGAGATATGAAGAAGTCAAACCTCCCTTCTTCCTTCAGCAACTCAGCAGTAGGGAAAACACGCAGTTAGCAAACCATCAATCCATCAAACCAGCAATCGTCAGGAATCATCAGCAATCAATCAGGTTCTCTTGCTCCCTCTTATGGCGGTTTCACACCGCACCCAAAATTACATGCTTTGCCGTTTAAAGTGACACACACTTAAACTTACTACCCTAGTTTAGATATGTTCTTTTACCCAAACTACGTTAGGTAACCTTGTTGTTCCTAACAACTTCCAACTCCCCGAATTCCTCAGCCAGCCTCATGGAATTCTGGGAGTTGAAGTCCACAAAACCTTAAAATGTGCCACATGAGGACACACACACACACACACACACTGATTCACAGCATTACTTGGCTGTGGTCCTAAAGGTTCGGCGTGCAATTGCTCCCGCCGGCTTTTCCTGCTCACGGCCTTTTTTTCCCCCTCCCTCTCCCTTTTCCCCGCAGCGCGTGGGCCATGTTCCTCGACAGACCTCAGCAGCAGCTCCAGCTCGTCCTCTTCCCTCCCGCCCTCTTCATCCCGGTACCGGAAAACGAGGAGCAGCGCCTGGAATTTGCCAAAGCCGTGCCCGAGAACACCCATCCCTTCATCGTCTACGAAGAAGTCACCAACGTCTGGATCAATGTAAGGCGGGCTCGAATACGGGGCCTATCCTCACAACCTTCTTTTGAAGACGTTTCGCTTCTCATCCAAGAAGCTTCTTCAGCTCTGACTGGATGTTGGGGGGAAACGGAAGGATTTACATTCCTTGCAGGCAGAGCTGGTCATTTGCATCCTTTTTAGAGAGTCGTTGAGGCCACTTGGAGTTTAATCTTGTGTCCCTCAGGTTCGCCTGAGCGGTGCTCCTGGTTCCTGCAGTCTGCAATTTTTGTTCCCCCCCGGACATCCATTCCTGTTCCCGCCCCCATTCTAAGGGTGTTCAACCCAAATTGTGTAGCTAGTAGAGATTCACAAGTCATCCAGGTCACGGTTGCCCCAAAGGTGCTTTTTCAAGAGGCAACTGGAGTTTCTTGTTCTTCCTTTTGAAGACATTTCGCTTCTCCTCCAAGAACCTTCTCCAGCTCTGACGGGACGGTGGGGAGTGGAAGGGTTTATATTCCTTGCAGACAGCTGAGCCGGTCATTTGCATCCTTTTGGAGGGTCGTTGAGGCCACCTGGAGGTTTATCTGTGTCCCCAGGTTGTGTGTTGTTTCCGGTTTTTCTTTGAAGACATTTCCCTTCTCATCCAAGAAGCTTCTTCAGCTCTGACTGGACAGTGGGGAGTGGAAGGGTTTATATTCCTTGCAGACAGCTGAGCCGGTCATTTGCATCCTTTTGGAGGGTCGTTGAGGCCGCCTGGAGGTTTATCTGTGTCCCCAGGTTGTGTGTTGTTTCCGGTTTTTCTTTGAAGACATTTCCCTTCTCATCCAAGAAGCTTCTTCAGCTCTGACTGGATGGTGGGGAACGGAAGGGTTTATGCTCCTTGCAGACAGCTGGTCATTTGCATCCTTTTAGAGGGTCGTTGAGGCCACTTGGAGGTTTATCTGTGTCCTCAGGGTTTTACAGACTTTGAGCATACAATTCTACGGACCTTGAGCTATACAATTTGGCAAATTCTATACCCTTCTTATGGAGTCGGAGTAAGAATGGATTTCCAAAGGAAAGAATTGCAGGAGCACCACTCCAGTGACCCTGGGGACACAGATAAACCTCCAAGTGGCCTCAATGACCCTCTCAAAGGATGCAAATGACCAGCTGTCTGCAAGGAATATAAACCCTTCCATTCCCCACCATCCACAGTCAGAGCTGAAGAAGCTTCTTGGAGGGAATTGAAATGTCTTCAAATGAATAAACCCAAAAGTCCAGTTGCCTCCTGAAAAAGAACCCTTGGGATTCCCATTCTTACCGTGTCTTGAAAAGACGAGTGATTCGCTCAACAACCGCGTGACTCACTTAACAATTGCACTGGTCCCCTGAACAACCATGGCAAGATAGGTGATAATATGGGGCGAAACTCGCCTAACAACTGTCGGCCTCCGATCCAGGCATGTTTGAATGGACGGTCCTTGGCATCTTCTGTCGTTTTTCTTTCTTCTTCTTCTCCCGGGTAGGTCCACGACATCTTCTACCCTTTCGCCCAGTCAGAGGAGAAGGAGGATGAGCTGACCTTTCTCCGAGCGAATGAATGCAAGACGGGCTTCTGCCACCTGTACCGAGTCACAGCCATCCTGCAGCGCAAGATGTACGACTGGACTCAGCCGTACGTGCCTAGCAAAGGTGAGAGAGCTGAGGGCGCTTGGACCTTCCTTGGCACTTGATTCTTGGGATACGGTAAAGAAAGCAGAGCCCGCTCCTTCCTAGCACTGATGAGGCTACCAAGCTGGGTCATGAAATGTCTGTAGGAACGTCGTACTCCTCCTCCTCCTCCTCCTCCTCCTCCTCCTCCTCCTCCTTCTTGCAAATTCCATTCCCTTCTAGTACTGATGACATTACTTAGTTGGGTCATGAAACGTCGGCAGGAAAACGATGAAGCTCAAAGAATGCCAAGAATTCCACAGTCGTTGTCATCGTCCTCCTCCTCCTCCTCCCTCTCCCTGCAGATCCCACTCCCTTCTAGCACTAATGATGTTCCCTAGTTGGGTCATGAAACGTCTGCAAGGAAACAGCCAAGCTCAGAGAGCATCAGGGACCCACCGTTGTTCTCCATGACCACCTCCTCCTCCTCCTCTTCTTCCTCCTCCTCCTCCTCCTCCTCCTCCTCCTCCTCCTCCTCCTCCCTGTAAATCCCACTCCCTTCTAGCCAGGGGTGGGATTCAAATTTTTTAACAACTGGTTCTGTGGGCGTGGCTTAGTTGTTGGGCATGGCTTGGTGGTCATGTGACTGGGTGGACGTGGCTTGGTGGTCATGTTATTGGCTGGGCGTGGCCAACTTAATGTCACTCACATCGAGGCACGCATCTCCTCGCCTGGCCTCTCATGACTGTGGGGATGCTGCAAGAGTCGTAAGTGTGAAAAAGGGTCATAAGTCACTTTTTTCAGTGCCATGGCAACTTTGAATGGTCACTCCACACAAGCAAAGTACCAGCAAAGGAGGAGGAAAAAACTCCAGAGAAGTTCCTGAGACAGGAAGTCTAGTCCTGCCAAAAATGTAATAAGGGTTAACGGAGAGGCAGTTTCTGTAAGCAACACCAGAATGTTTCCTTCCTGCCTTCCTTACAGGATTAGGCCAGTAAAAATTTCTTCTAACATCTGGTTCTCCGAACTGCTTAGAATGTTAACAACCGGTTCTAGCGAATAGGTGCAAACTGGTAGAATCCCAACCCTGCTTCTATTACTGATTTGGGCCAGGAAATATCTGCAAGAAAACAGCCAAGCTCAGAGAGCAACAAAGACCCCACAGTTCTCCTCCTCCTCCTCCTCCTCCTCATCTCCCTGCAAATCCCACTCCCTTCTAGCATTGATGATGCTCCCTAGTTGGGCCAGGAAACATCTGCAAGAAAACAGCCCAGCTCCGAGAGCACCAAGGACCTCACAGTTCTCCTCCCCCTCCTTGCAAATCTCACTCCCTTCTAGCATTGATGATGTTACCTAGTTGGGTAATGAAACATCTGTAAGAAAACAACCAGTGCTCAGAGAGCACCGATCCCGATTTGGAATATTTTAACACACAATAACTTCCCAACAAAGTTTTGTTTGCATTGCTTTTTTCATTCTTGCTTGTTTTTTAACAAATTGGTTTCGGTAGGTACTGAAAATTTCATGTGTGTGTGTACATTACTCACAACTCTAATTGAACCTAGAATTGTGGTCATTTAGTGAGTCCCCACACGAGTGCCTGATTTTACACATTGTGGGGGCAGTCATTAAGTGAATGCAACAGCTGTAAAACGAATCTATTATACCCAGTAGGCATTTTGGCTGCCCAAAATCCGGTCATGTGACCACGGGATGTTGCAAACGGTTGTAAATGTCAGCCTGTTGCCAAGCACCCAAAATACAGTCTTGTGACAATGTGGGGAGTGGTGTGGCCGTTGAAATTTTCGGAATTGCAAGGGGTTGGACTAGAAGACCTCCAAGGTCCCTTCTGGCTGATTGAAATTGAAAAGTACCTCAGGTAAGGGGGGGGGGCGTGTTTCATAGTCACTTCAGTCAGTCACTAACTGTCCAGTCATTTAAAAACCATAAAAGCCACTAAGCACATTTTTAAAAAGCGACAAGGGAAGTTGAGAACGAGAGAACAATGTGAAGTTGTTTTGCCAGCTCGGTTGTGGGTTGAAGAATTCTCTTTCTGGGATTGCATGAATGTCTTGATCGAGCAGAAATGCTTCTCGATTCGTGTTTGTTGGCTCCTTCCAGGCCATGAGTTTTTTTTCTGGCTATCTCCCTCCTGAGCCTTTCAGAAAAAGGATAATATTTATAGCACCTGGTTGAGAGGAAAAGTCCTGGATGTCCCCTGAGCTTGGTGGTTCTCCTGCAGATGTTTCACCACCCAACTATGTAACATCGTCAGTACTGGAAGGCCATGGGTTTTGTGTTGAGGAGGAGGAGGAAGATGGTGGGGTCCTTGATGCTTTTTGAGCTTAGTTGCTTTCTTACAGATGTTTCACGACCCAACGATGTAACGTCATCAGTTTTAGAAGAGAATGAGGTTTTTTGGAGCAGAGAAGAAGGAAAAGTAGAAGAGGTAGTTGACCACGATGACAACTGTGGGATCTTCGCTGCTCTCTGAGCTTGGCTGTTTTCTTGCAGACATTTCATTACCCAGCTAGGTAACCTCATCAGCGCTAAGAGGGGATTGCGGTGTTTGCTGTCTATATACAGAGGCCTGCACCACCAGCTCAGACTGTCAATCAAATAGTAAACATCAGTCAATTCAGGGAACTACTAATGGAAAAAAAAACACCAACACTGACAGGGCAAACCACTTGTGTACAAACAGAGAGTCAATCCCACTCTTTTCTAGCACTGATGATATTACCTAGCTGGGTCAGGAAACGTCTGCAAAAAAAATAAACCCAGCTCGGAGAGCACCAAGAATTTCTCCTTTCAGAAATAAAGCAGAACGGGAAGTATTCCCACTTCATTTTAGACTTCACAGGGAGCAAAGCATCCTGTCCTATCGCAAAGGCACTTTAAGGAGGTCCCAAATGGGAAGGTGAACCCCCCCACAAGCGTTCTGCTCCCTCCGGCTTCGTTTTAAGGTGGACCAATCCAGAGGTCTCAGCAGGTCTTTGGAAGATGGGATGATGGAAGGTGTAGTCCAGCCAATGACGGCTGGTGCATTGCCCTCACGGCTGATTTCGGGGAGTAGCTGTGGAATGGGGGCCCCCATGCCTAATTCTGTTCTGTCATTTCAGGTGACTTCAAATGCCCCTTGAAGGAAGAAGTGGCCCTCACGAGTGGAGAATGGGAAGTTCTGGCCCGACATGGGTACAAGGTACGAAGTCCCTTCCCCTCCCGGTGAAAATGCCATTTCTGGTCTTTGTGCCGTCTCTTCTCTGGCTTCTGGTGGATAGTTTCCTTCAACAACAATCAGAGAGACAGTTTGGTGTAGTGGTTAAGGCACCAGGATAGACACCAGGAGTTGCTGAGTTCTAGTTCTGCCTTAGGCAGGAAAGCAGACTGGTGACTGCGCCAGTCACCAGGAGACGGTGAGTTCTAGTGCTGCCTTAGGCGTGAAAGATAGTTGGGTGACTTTGGGCCAATCTCCAGGAGACGGTGAGTTCTAGTCCTGCCTTAGGCATGAAAGATAGTTGGGTGACTTTGGGCCAATCTCCAGGAGACGGTGAGTTCTAGTCCTGCCTTAGGCATGAAAGATAGTTGGGTGACTTTGGGCCAATCTCCAGGAGACGGTGAGTTCTAGTCCTGCCTTAGGCATGAAAGATGCTTGGGTGACTTTGGGCCAATCACCAGGAGACGGTGAGTTCTAGTCCTGCCTTAGGCATGAAAGATAGTTGGGTGACTTTGGGCCAATCTCCAGGAGACGGTGAGTTCTAGTCCTGCCTTAGGCATGAAAGATAGTTGGGTGACTTTGGGCCAATCTCCAGGAGACGGTGAGTTCTAGTCCTGCCTTAGGCATGAAAGATAGTTGAGTGACTTTGGGCCAATCTCCAGGAGACGGTGAGTTCTAGTCCTGCCTTAGGCATGAAAGATAGTTGGGTGACTTTGGGCCAATCTCCAGGAGACGGTGAGTTCTAGTCCTGCCTTAGGCATGAAAGATACTTGGGTGACTTTGGGCCAATCACCAGGAGACGGTGAGTTCTAGTCCTGCCTTAGGCATGAAAGATAGTTGGGTGACTTTGGGCCAATCACCAGGAGACGGTGAGTTCTAGTCCTGCCTTAGGCATGAAAGATACTTGGGTGACTTTGGGCCAATCACCAGGAGACGGTGAGTTCTAGTCCTGCCTTAGGCATGAAAGATAGTTGGGTGACTTTGGGCCAATCTCCAGGGGACAGTGAGTTCTAGTCCTGCCTTAGGCATGAAAGATGCTTGGGTGACTTTGGGCCAATCTCCAGGAGACGGTGAGTTCTAGTCCTGCCTTAGGCATGAAAGATAGTTGGGTGACTTTGGGCCAATCACCAGGAGACGGTGAGTTCTAGTCCTGCCTTAGGCATGAAAGATAGTTGGGTGACTTTGGGCCAATCACCAGGAGACGGTGAGTTCTAGTCCTGCCTTAGGCATGAAAGATAGTTGGGTGACTTTGGGCCAATCACCAGGAGACGGTGAGTTCTAGTCCTGCCTTAGGCATGAAAGATAGTTGGGTGACTTTGGGCCAATCACCAGGAGATGGTGAGTTCTAGTCCTGCCTTAGGCATGAAAGATAGTTGGGTGACTTTGGGCCAATCATCAGGAGACGGTGAGTTCTAGTCCTGCCTTAGGCGTGAAAGATAGTTGGGTGACTTTGGGCCAATCACCAGGAGATGGTGAGTTCTAGTCCTGCCTTAGGCGTGAAAGATAGTTGGGTGACTTTGGGCCAATCACCAGGAGATGGTGAGTTCTAGTCCTGCCTTAGGCATGAAAGATAGTTGGGTGACTTTGGGCCAATTACCAGGAGACGGTGAGTTCTAGTCCTGCCTTAGGCGTGAAAGATAGTTGGGTGACTTTGGGCCAATCACCAGGAGACGGTGAGTTCTAGTCCTGCCTTAGGCATGAAAGATAGTTGGGTGACTTTGGGCCAATCACCAGGAGATGGTGATTTCTAGTCCTGCCTTAGGCATGAAAGATAGTTGGGTGACTTTGGGCCAATCACCAGGAGATGGTGAGTTCTAGTCCTGCCTTAGGCATGAAAGATAGTTGAGTGACTTTGGGCCAATCATCAGGAGACGGTGAGTTCTAGTCCTGCCTTAGGCGTGAAAGATAGTTGGGTGACTTTGGGCCAATCATCAGGAGACGGTGAGTTCTAGTCCCGCTTTAGACATGAAAGCCAATTAGGCAATTTTGGGCTGATCACCAGGAGACGGTGAGTTCTAGTCCCGCCTTAGAAATGAAAGCCAGCTGGGAGACTTTGGGCCAGTAACTCTCTCTCAGCCCAGGACAAACCCCTTAAAAAAAAACTTTGTCAAGACAACAGCAGGGACTTGTTCAGGCAGTCACCAGGAGACCAAAAAATGACTCAAAGGCTCACACACACAGACACACAAACACTGTTTTACCTTAGCAGCTTTTTCCAATTGGTAACCCCTTCTTTTGCCGAAGACGGTACCTTGGGCAGAATGTACTATTAATTGCAGGATCTATTCATTTATTCAAGATGCAGACTCTGGGATCTTTCTGCAACTAAGCTAAGCAGGTTCCAAAATAAAGCCAGAACGGCAGCCATGATCAAAACTGGTCCAGAGCTTTGAAAATGATACCACCGCTGCCATTTTCATCCCAACTGTACAGATAACTTTTGAAGCTAAGGAGTAGAACAGGAATAGCAATAAGAATAGTTGGGAGGGACCTTGGAGGTCTTCTAGTCCAACCCCCTGCTTAGGCAGGAAACCCTACACCACTTCAGACCAATGCTTGTCCAATCTCTTCCAGTGTTGGAACACTTACAACTTCTGGAGGCAAATTGTTCCACTGATTAATTGTTTTAACTGTCTCTTTATTTCTAGACTGAATCTCTCCTTGATCAGTTTCCATCCATGATTCCTTGTCTGGCCTACAGGCGTTTTAATAAATAGCTTGACTCCCCTTCCTCTCTGTGGCAGCCCCTCAGATATTTGAAGATGCTATCCAGTCTCCCCTGGTCCTTCTCTTCCTTAGACTAGCCAGGCCCGGTTCCTGCAACCGTTCTTCATAAGTTTTAGCCTCCAGTCCTCTCATCATCCTGGTTGCTCTTCTCTGTACTTTTTCTAGAGTCTCAACCTCTTTTTTTTATATCGTGGCGACCAAAACTGGATACAGCTGAAATGAATTCTGATTCTGCCTCCCACAGTTCTGTCTCAGAGCAATTTTTCACGTGCGCTTCTCAGCTTCTCCCGTCGTCTCTTTCTCTTTGTCTCTCCAGATTTGGGTCAATGAAGAAACGAAGCTGGTGTATTTCCAGGGCACGAAGGATACCCCTTTGGAACATCACCTCTACGTGGTCAGCTACGAATCTCCTGGCGAGGTCGTGCGACTCACCACCTTGGGCTTCTCCCACAGCTGTTCCATGAGTCAGGTCAGTATCTCCGTGTCTGAAGGTTGAACTCTGGGAACCAATCCATCGGGGTCAAAATGAAACCCGCAACCCCCTGGTAGACGTCTCCGGAGGTTCTCAGGCATCCAGGTTACGATTGTCCCCAAAAAAGTGCTTTTTCGAAAGGATTTTCTTACATGAATGAATTCTTCATCGGCCGGGCGTGATTAGACACGCGAGGAATTTGTCTTGGTGCAAATGCTTTCAGTGTACGTAAAAAAGAAAAGATACATTCATCAAGAGTCAAGAATCATAAGATATAACACTTAATGATAGTCATAGGGTACAATAAGCAATCAAATTCTACCCTGTTTCTCCAACAATACGGCCTCCCCCAATAGGAAGTCCCAGCCTGTTTTATAGGCATGAAATGAAATTAAAGTCCCTCCCCCCAAATTAAGGCCTATATTAAAACATGCAAAATGGGGGGGGAATGGTGGGGGGGCTTGCCGTTAGGAAGTACTTTTGTTGCACACCTGGATATGGTGCTGCCTGCATTGACCCCGATACGAAGTGCCCCACCAACACCGAGGTCAACATCCAAGCCGTCGCCGCCTGCCCGAAGATGCAAGGGGGGGTGGAATTAAGTCACCCCCGAAAAGACGGCCTAGCCATTTTGGGGAGGGCTCAAAAAAGAATAAGACCCGGCCTTATTATGTGAGAAACACGGTACTAGGAAACAGCCAATATAAATTGTAAGGATACAAGTGACAAAGTTACAGTCATACAGTCACAAGTGGGAGGGGAAGGGTGATAAGGAGTGATGAGAAGGTTAATAGTAATAGTAATGCAGACTTTGTAAATAGTTGGACAGTGTTGAGGGGATTATTTGTTTAGCAGAGTGATGGCGTTCGGGGAAAAACTGTCCTTGTGTCTAGTTGTTCTGGTGTGCAGGGCTCCATAGCGTCGTTTTGAGGGAAGGAGTTGAAACAATTTATGTCCGGGATGTGAGGAGTGTGTAGATATTTTCACAGCCCTCTTTTTGACTCGTGAAGAATACAAGTCCTCCATGGAAGGCAGGTTGGTAGCCATTGTTTTTTCTGCAGTCCTAATTACCCTCTGAAGTCTGTGCCTGTCCTGTTGGGTTGCAGAACCAAACCAGACGGTTATAGAGGTGCATGTTCCAGGATAATGTCGCAGGATCGTATCTGGATCGGTCACCGGCACCTTCTCTGATCTTTCGGATGCGTACTGGATCCCACCTTTAGGAAACTTCTCTCGAGCAAAGCGTGAGCTCTTCCGTGTGCGGTGTTTCTAGTTCCTCTTGTATGGTGGCTTTTCAACTCTTGCTTCCTCGCTTGTGTTTTTGAGAGTCCCAAACTCATCGATAGCCTCACACTGCAAACGGACAAGGATGCACGCTCAGTTTTGCAACTGCTGTGGGGGTTGGACAAGCAGGCGCAAAAACAGCCCGAGAAGTGATTGAAGCCTGGGAAACAGGCCCCTCATCAAACAACGGGAGGGCTGGTTTACCGTCAGGCTGCCAAGTACTTGGAAGGCGAGGGCTGGGCAGCACAAACCAATGATAGCTTGTCCCTTAAAATCCAGCCACCCACACACCACAATCACCATTTAAGAACAGACACCATACAAACGCCGCATACAGAACAGCTCTGCTAGAGAGAAATTCCCTGAAGATGGACCCTAGTACGAGTCCAAAAGCTCGGAGGACAAAACCTCTGTTTTCAGTGTTGTGGGTATATACCAAATTGTGTGTTTATTTATTCAAAACGAGGATAAAAGTTATTCTCTCCTCTCCTCTTGCAGAACTTTGACATGTTCATCAGTCACTACAGCAGCGTCAGGACCCCTCCCTGTGTGCACGTTTACAAGCTCAGCGGCTCAGACGAAGACCCCCTCCACAAGCAGCCAAAGTTTTGGGCCAGCATGATGGAAGCAGCCAGTGAGTCAAATTTGGGCCAGGCGTCCCGAATTGAAGCCGCGGGGATCGAGGTTGGGTGTCCACACGCAGGCGGCCAAGCTTCGCTTTGTGGTCTTAGGGCCAGCTTCTCTGTGGAACTCAGGGGGTGGGGTGGGGTGGGGATTTGGGATTGTCTGGTTCTGCCCCACCCTTTCTACTCGATGGACATTAATGATTTAATTTATGAAATTAGATTAATATGAATATATGTATATTGCTGCCCAACTGACGCATTGGTGACTGGGTGGCTTGCAGCCTTTAAAAATTCACCACATAAAAACCCCCTCTCTCCCCCTCTCTCTCTCTCTCTCTCCCTCTCTCTCCCTCCCTCTCTCCCTCTCTCCTTTTCCATCACTCTCCCTGTCTCTTTCTCTCTCTCTTGCTTTCTCTCTCCCTCTCCCCCTTCCTCCTCCTTTTTCTCTCGGTCTCCCATTCTTTGTTTCCTTCCTCCTCATCACTCTCACTCTCTGTCCCTTTCTCTCTCTATTTCTCCATCGCTCTCTCTCTCTCTCTTCCTCCTCCTCTCTCTTTCTCTCCCACTCTCTTTGTCTCCTTCTCCATCACTCTTTCACTCTTTGTCTCTTTCTTTCTCTCCCTCTCTCTTTCTCTCTCCCTCTCTTTCTCCATCATACTCCCTCTCTCTCTCTCTTCCTCCTTTTTCTCTCTGCCTCCCACTCTCTTTGCCTCCTTCTCCATCAATCTCTCACTCTCACTGCCTCTTTCTCTCTCTCTCTCTACCTCTCTCTCCATCACTCCCACTCTTTCTCTCTCCTTTTTCTCTCTGTGTCTCTCTGTCTTCCGTTCTTTCTCTCTTGTCTCTCTCTCTCTCACACAAACACACACTTGTGACAGCAACAACACAAATCAACCACTCAACGGCCTCCGTCTCATTGGCCCCCTAGCAAAGCCACGGTTTTAGAGCCTTAACAGAAAAGCCAGAGGATGGAGACCCCAACCCTCGTTCAGGGGAAATGACATTCCATAGAGAAGGGGCCACCGCCAAGAAGGGCCCTTTTGCGCGCCAGCACTATAGGCAGTCCTCGACTTAGCGACCAGAATGGAGCCCCACATTTTTCTTGCTAGCGGGGAAACATTTGTCGAGTGAGTTTCGCCTCGTTTTACGATCTTTTGTGCCGCAGTTGCGAAGCGAATCGCCACAGTTAGGAAGTTCAGTCCCGTGGTCGTGAAGTGGATCTGGCTTTCCCCATCGACGTTGCTTGCCACAAGGTCGCAAAAGGGGGAAATCACGCGAGGATGGCCAAGTGTGACCCCCCGCTCTGCTTCCCGTGTTTTGCAGGCTGTCCTGCGGATTACATCCCCCCCGAAATCTTTCATTTCCACACCCCGTCGGATGTCGAGCTTTACGGGATGGTGTACAAGCCACATGACCTCCAACCTGGGAAGAAGCATCCCACGGTGCTCTTTGTTTACGGTGGGCCTCAGGTGAGCGAGATTCTCAAGTCATCCAAGTTCTGGTTGTCCTAAAGGTGCTTTTTTCCCCCCCTTTTTCTTTTATATATAAATAACCTTTATTGAAAAGTTAAAACATTAAAACACAAATTACAATACGAATATTTAAAATGAAGGGGTTGCGTATATTACAATCAATTTTGACAGTGCTTACATTTCAATTGTTCTTCCAGTGCATATTTTATACTCCCAATTGTTCTTATATATTTATATACATCTATCTTTCTAAATTATACATTCCTTATTTATTTAATTGCTTGTTTCTATTATTTATCCAGCGATACCACTTTTCCCAAACTGTATAATAATCTGAGTCTTCCTGCTCTTTTAATTCTAATGTAAGTTTGTCCATTTCCGCGCAATCGAAAATCTTTTGGATAATTAAACTATCTTTTTTTTTCCCAAATTTTTTTTTATTGATTTTTAAAAAACCAACATAAACAAACAAAACACGAAAACATAAAACATCTTTTTTGAAAGCGGCTTGATCCCGGGATAATTAAACTATCTGTTGGCATAGAATCTCCTTTCCAACATTGTGCAAGTGCTAATCTCGCTGCTGATATTATATGCAGGATTAGATATTTTATCTCTTTTGCATAATTCTCTTTGATAATTCCCCAGAGAAGTATTTCTGCTTTAAATTCTATTTGGACTTTCGTAATTCCCTTTAACCATTTTCATTTTTTTGGTCCGATATTTCTTAATTTTTGGACCTAGCCACCATACATGAAAGAAGGTGCACCCTGTGACTGCTTACATTTCCAACAATTTGGGCTTCAATTAGGATACATTTTAGCCAATCTCGAAGGGGCTAGATACCACCGGTAGCACCTCAAATATGCTTTTTTTTCAAGAGGCAACTGGGCTTTCTGTTTTTGTTTTTTTTTCCTTCGAAGATGTTTCCCTTCTTATTCGAGAAGCTTCTTCCTGATTCTTTGCAGGCAGCTGGTCATTTGCATTCTTTTAGAGCAGGGGTCCCCAACCACTGGGCCCTGGACCGGTACTGGTCCGTGGATCATTTTCTACCGGGCCGCCATCTTGTTTTGACGAGAAAGTGCTTCCGGGTGAGCTTTTCCGGTTGGAAAGCGGCGTTTGGGTCCTGAAGGAATCCTCGCGCCTTAGTTTCATCGAAGGGGGCGGCAACGAAACTAAGGCGCGAGGATTCTTTCAGCACCCAAGGCAAGGCGAGCCGAGCGACCGTCCCGAAGCCCATCGACAAGGGTACAAAGGAGGAGTTGAAGGTGGCAGGGAGAAGCGGGGGACGGCTGGCCGGCCGGTCGCTCGGCTCGCCTTGCCTTGTCATGCGTCCTGATGCTGGTACCGGGCCGCGGATCATTTTGTGATGCCGGTAGCGGGCCGTGGCACAAAAAAGGTTGGGGGCCACTGTTTTAGAGCACAGATGTCAAACTTGATTTCACGGAGGGCCACATTAAAGTTGTGGCCAGGGTGGGCATGGTCATCATGACCTCGCTCATGTTGGGGGCGCCTGTGCTGGGCCGAATGCTCTGCCACAAAAATGGGCTCCAACCGTCGTCCAACGTGGCCCCCTCAAATTCCCTCATTGCCGGCAGAGGGCTGCAGGAGGCCATCACGGCTGACAACGAAGCGTGGGAGGACTGCACACAGCCTTCCAGAACTCCCATGTTTGTTGCATATTACATGAACTGGAATAGAGTTTAGTAACCAGGTCAGCCAATGAGAGCTGAGTTGAGGGCTGAAACTTAAAGAGAGAATCTAGGCTTGGTTTCTCTCTCTTCTGTGCTCAGCTCTAAAAGGAAAGAGAGACTTCACTTGCTTGCTTGTCTGCCGGACTAAAGTGAAACTGAGGTCCGTTTCTGGGGTTCCTGCTCTGAACCTGTAACATGTCTGCTTCTGTTTGAGTTTGCTCCGTGTTGGAGAAATCTACAACGGGTATTGTAAAATTGACTTGTGTTTATGCAGAAGTTAACTGAAGCCTCAGCCACCTGCGTTCATTTTTCCGGCACTGAATTTACGCTGCCATAACTTTGAACAAGAGCCACCGCAGGCCGATCCTGGGCCGTTTCCAGGGCGGCCTCGCAGGCCAAATCTAAGCACCCCGCAGGCCGGATCCGGCCCACGGACCTTGAGTTTGACACCCCTGTTTTAGAGAGTCATTGAGGCCACTTCGAAGTGGACCCGAGTTAGGATACAGGTCAACTCCCAAGTGGCCTCAACGACTCTCTCAAAAGAGGCAAATGACCAGCTGTCTGCAAGGAGTATCCATTCTTCCATTTTCCCAACATCCAGTCCGAGTTGAAGAAGCTTCTCGGCTGAGAAGCAAAACCTCTTCAAAGTAAAAACAGCTGCCTCTTGAAAAAAGCACCTTTGGGATTCTACCTTGGCAACATTTTCAATATCCCTCAAAGAGCTGGTTCCCTTAACAGACGGGGGCCTTATTTCTCCTCCTTTGCTCGTCTCGTAGGTCCAACTAGTGAATAATTCCTTCAAAGGGATCAAGTACCTGCGGCTGAACACGCTGGCGTCCCTCGGCTACGCCGTGGTGGTGATAGACGGACGAGGCTCATGCCAGAGAGGCCTTAAGTTTGAGGGAGCTCTTAAGAATCAGATGGTAAGTTCTCTCCTTGCCTCCGTCCTGTGGATCTGGCCTCCGTTTTGCAATTCCGACAGGGTAAAATATTATATCGGCCTAGGTTATATTATCCAGAGGTGGTATTCAGCCGGTTCGGACCGGTTCTGGAGAACCGGTAGCGGAAATTTTGAGTTGTTCGGAGAACCGGCGAATCCCACCTCTGACTGGCCCCGCCCCCATCTATCCTCCGCCTCCCGTTGAGTCCCAGCTGATTGGCTGGGTCTCCTTTGGTTGCCTTGCAGAGGAGAACGGAGCTGGAAAGCAGGTTAGTGGGGTGGGGAGGGAAGGGGGATTTTTACGGTAACCTTCCCCTGCCACGCCCAGCAAGCCACGCCCAGCAAGTGAAGCCACGCCCACAAAACCGGTACTAAAAAAAAGAAATCTTGAATCCCACCACTGATACTAGCCTATTGATATATCCTCGTCGCGTTCTTTTCCATTGTTTATTTTATCCTCTTGCAAGGAGTCCTCGGTTTACGGCCGCAATCGAGTCCAACCCTTGTGTGTTGTTAAGCGAGGCATTTGTTCCCTTGAGGTTTGCCCCCTTTTACGATTTTACTTGCCAGAGTTGTTCAGTGAATCCTTGTCGTTCTTAGCAACACAGTCGTTAAAACGAAGCAGGGTGTCCCTGTTGATTTTCGTGGTCGGAAGGTCGCAACGGGGGAATCACGTGGCCTTGGGACACAGCAACCGTCATAAGTACAAACCCTTTGCAAAGCATCTGAAGGTTGATCACATGATCGTGGTCACATGGTTTGAGTGGTGGCCTGGAGGTGGATCTCTCGCCTCACAATCAGGAGGCTGTGAGTTCGATCCTAGGTAGGAGGCAGGTATTTCCCTCTCTGGACACAATGAGAATATCTATATCTGCTGAATATAACTCTGCATTGGTGACAGGAAGGGCATCCGGCCAGTAAACACTCCATTCAGCTGCCGCGACTCCGCCCCACAAGGGATTACGGTGTCGTTAAAAGACTATAATGATGAAAAATGGGACTTACGATCATTTTTCAAACTTTTCAAAGATTGTTATGACATCCCCATGGTCACACGATCATCATTCCGATGCTTGGCACCTGACTCACATTTATGACGGTCACAGGGTTGCGGGGTCACACGATCCTCGTTTAAAACCTTCTAACAAGCAAAGCCAACGGGGAAAGCCAGATTCAATTAACAGTCGTGTTAACTAACTGTTCTGACCCAAACCTTGTTCCAAGGAAGCAAACGCCAAACGGAGGTAACAGCAAAATGTTTTAATTCTTTATGAATTCCATTTCTTCCCCGTCAAAAGGCTGTTTCCAATGAATTGTCTCTGATAAGAACGAACCTTGCCAAGGTTGTCCGAGGCTGCCAAGAACACTAAATAAAGTTGCCAAGAAATATTTCAAACCCAGAGAATCTCCAAGCACCAACCAAGATATTCCAAACGTCCACAAGGCTTGAGTGCAAAAACTTCTTTGCTTCCTGCAAAGAACTCCGGTGTCTCAGCTGGCTTTTATCTCCTCAGGGAGGGGCCATCACCTTGCAGCCTTACTCCTGAGTCGCCTGTGCTGCTTGCAGCTGCTCTTTCCTTTGAGCAGCCCTCTGCGCATGCATGCTGGGTATAGGCTCCTCGGGGTCCTCTTCCTCATTGCTACCAGCCTCCACAATCTCCGAAGGCAGCACTCCACTCCCTGATGGTCCTGGTCCCATCCCTGCATCACATGCAGACCCCCTCACCCGAGTCCTCGCTCTCCGAGACCTCAGCCATCCACACCTGCTGCCGGCGAACCACAACACTTAACTGAACTGCAGAGGTTCACTTAACGGTAGCAGGAAAAGTCATAAAACAGGGCAAGACTCCCTTAAGAACAAAGTTTCCGCCTTCCTTAACAACAACAGAAACGTTGGGCCCAATTGTGGTCGTAAGCCAAGGACCACCTGTATAGGGTTTCCTGCTTTGAGAAAAGGGAGGCTGGACTAGAAGACCTCCCAAGGTCCCCCTTCCAACCTTTGATTAATTTTTTTTTCCCCTTTTTCTCTGCAATCCCCCTTTCAGGGCCAGGTGGAGATCGAGGATCAGGTGGAAGGTTTACATTACGTCGCGGAGAAATACGGGTTCGTCGACCTCAGCCGCGTGGCCATCCATGGCTGGTCGTACGGAGGTTTCCTTTCCCTGGTGGGGCTCATTTACAAGCCCCATGTTTTCAAGGTGAGCCTTGCTGCCTGGCTGGGACCCGCCGAAAAACTAAAAGGTCTGCCCGACTCTAGAGGGGGGTGGGGCCTACACATCTCCTTTTGCTAGCCGAAGGAGCCAGTGTTGTCCGTAGATGCATTCGTGGTCATGGGACTGGCATGGCTGTATGCTGAGGGCGCCTGGAACACTGTTACCTTGCCATCAAAGGGATACCTGTTTATCTACTCACATTTTGTATCCTATATATGTGTGTGTGTGTGAGTGGTGTCTAAAATAAAACTAAAAATTGGGGTGGGGTGTGCGGGGGATTCTGCCTCTGCCTACCAGCACCCATCTGTATTCATCTGGCTAGTGTCCGGTCAGTGTGTGAGAGAGTTGAGGGCTGTTTGGAAACAGAAGCGATTATTTGCTGTGTGAGCAAGAAGGAGACAGCAAGGAGCCTAGGCGTGGCTTAGCTCAACTGTACTAAAGCTGCTTGGTGCTGTGAAACTAAGACTGAAACCGAAACTCCTCGGCTTGTGTTTTGCATTTGGAAGAGATTTCTTTTCAGGTGGGGAGGGGGAGTAGAACGCTTTAGCATCAGAGCGTGTTAATAATAATAATAATAATAATAATAATAATAATAATAATAATAATAATAATAATAATAATAATATAGGGAATACTAATGCTCTGATGGTCATTTTGAAAAATCTTTTCTTAGTGAGCACCTAGAAGCCAAGAGGAACATAAGTGCCCAATTTCAAATTTGTAGGCTTTATGTTTCTGGAAATTTTGTGGGATGCTTGAGTGGTCTTTTGCTTTTATATATATAGATATATATGTGTGTAAATAAAACAGTATAAATGTATGTTTTATCAATGGGAATAAAATATAAAACAGAAAAAAACATATATCCAAACAGAACAAAAAAAACATGTACAAAAAAGGGAACAAAAGAAAGAAAATGACACAAACTTCCAATATCCCCCCCCAAAAAAGAAATAAAAAATTTGATAAATTAACCTGCCCTTACACAATGGGTCTGCAAATACCGTTTCCCCAAAAATACAGTCTGCCTCGAAAACAAGCCCTAGCTTGTTTTTTCACACCTGCGCCAAATATAAGCCCTACCCCCCCAAAATAAGCTCTAGTTCAGGGTGTCGAACCTTGGTAACGTTAAGCCTGGAGGACTTCAACTCCCAGAATTCCCCAGCCAGCTTTGCTGGCCGGGGAATTCTGGGAGTTGAAATCCTCCAGCAAAGCTGGCTGCTGAAGTCCTCCAGCAAAGCTGGCTGGGGAATTCTGGGAGTTGAAGTCCTCCAGGCTTAACGTTACCAAGGTTGGACACCCCTGCTCTAGTTATTCCCCACTCACCATCTGGCCACGCGGCACGTCATGCGGCTGCTGCTGCTGCTCACGTGTGCCGCAACACAATGCACCACACAGCCTCCTGCCACAAGCCGCACCAGCATAATGAGCCGCCCTGTTGCGAGTAGCTGCGAGCGGCTGCAGAAGGAGTCAGGTTGCGGCACAACCGGTTGTGGCCTGGGAGGCCTGGCTGCGATGGTCCCCTAAGGTAAGTGGGTAAGGCATCCCCCAAAATAAGACCTGGTGCACATTTTGGGGCCCAAAAGAAAATAAAACCAGCTCTTTATTTTCGAAGAAACACAGTAATTTTCTCGTCCTTATTTAACAAGAAGAATATATTATGTATATAATCAACTAGGGTGATTAAAGGCCTGGAGACTAAAACATCGGAAGAACGGTTGCAGGATTTGGGTACGTCTAGTCTAATGAAACGAAGGACCAGGGGTGACATGATAGCAGCCTTCCAATATCTGAGGGGCTGCCCCTAAGAAGAGGGAGTCAAGCTATTCTCCAAAGCACTCAAAAGCAGAACAAGAAAAACAACACATGGAAACTAATCAAGAAGAGAAACTACCTATCTACCCCCAGCAAAACCAGCCAAAATGTTCCAAATACATTACCTAAATATTGGAGATGTAACCATAAACAGGGAACATGCTTTCATATGTGGTGGGCCTGCCCCACAATGCACGGAAATACTGGCAAAAATTAGATTACGGTTAGAGGAAATAACAAGACAGAGAATAAAATCTAAACAACTTTTTTCACTCGGCATGCTAGAACCGAACATGAACAAGAAATATCAATACCTGATGCTCCATATCATAACGGCTGCTAGAATTACTTTCACCCAAAATTGGAAGCAGGCTATGACCCCCACCCCCCCCAGAATCAATAATAATTAATAAAATACATAAATACGTGCTGAGATGGATAGATTAACGAAGTTATTGAAAGATAAGGAAGAAGGAGAGTGTTGTAAAATATGGGATGTCTGGTACGAACAGATAAAAAAAGTTGAATGATAAGCTTATAACATCATAAAACAATAAGGTTTATATGTGTAAATAAATGTAAATAAATATGTACTTATGTATGTATATATAATGCTTAAAATGACGAAGAAGTAAACGCAAAGATGGATAACGTTAATAGAAGTGAAATGCAAATGTATACACTGCTTCAGCAACATAGTAAAATGTGAGCATTTGTTTTTAACTGACGAAACGTTGAGTAAATAAATTTATTTAAAAGGAGAGAAGCAACCAGGAATTAAGGAGAAACTTCCTAAGGGTGAGGACAATTAACCACTGGAACAGCTTTTGTTCCACTGGCCATTCTTCTGACAAGCAAAGTCAACGGGGAAGCCAGATACACTTAACAACCGTGATAAAATTCATAGATGAATTTTATCAAACAAGTTTGCTGTGCAGCAGGTCCGTGTGTGTGTGTGTGTGTGTGTGTATGTGTTTGAAGCAGGAAGACTCCGCTCCGGGTTTAATTATCTTCCGTTCTCCTCCCGTAGGTCGCCATAGCAGGAGCCCCCGTCACCGTCTGGATGGCTTACGATACCGGATACACGGAGCGGTACATGGATGTGCCAGAGAACAACCAGCAAGGCTACGAAGCGGGCTCAGTGGCCCTGCATGTTGAGAAACTCCCTAACGAGTGAGTATTCTGGGAGGATATCTGATGGGGTGGGGGGTGGGGAGCGTGGAGGGAGGGGTACAAGGAGGAGGCCTCCTCAGCAAAATTCACAACATCTCCACATTGAGACGGACAGTCAGGTGAGGTTAGCCAAGGTAAAGATTCCCCTTGCACATAATGTGCTAGTGTTCTGACCCAAATCTGGTTCCAAGGAAGCAAACACGGCACAAAGGTAAACAGCACAACCTTTTAATGTTTCTTTACGAATCCTGTTCCTTCCTGGGTAAAAAGGCTGCTTCAAACCAATTATCTCCAATAAGAAAGAGCCTTGCCAAGGTTTTCGCAAGGCTGCCAAGAACATTACATAAAGTTACTAAGAAATATTTCAAACCCAAAGAATCTCCAAACCACCAACCAAGATATTCCGAACGTCCGCAAGGCTTGAGTGCAAAAACTTCTTTGCTTCCTGCAAGGAACTGCGTTTTCTCAGCTGGCTTTTATCTCCTCAGGGAGGGGCCATCACCTTGCCGCCTTACTCCATGAGTCTTTTCTTTCCTCACTGACCAAGTAGAGACGGTTGACCCTTGTCATATGTGGAAATTATATATTGTGAGTTACATCTGAGAAAATGAAGAACGGAAGAGATTCCGTGTTTATCTGATATATAACCTATAAAATGATTACTGGACAGTTGTATGACTATCTTAACAAACACATTATGTTTTGTAACTTGTTAAGTTTTAAAAGTAAAACGTCACGTCCTTGGCTGGAATGGGGGTTGTATTTCTTGGCTTAAAGATTAATGTAAGAGATCCTAAGTCATCCTGACCCAACAGAAGAAACCTGTTAATGTTCCGTTGCGTTTAGACGGATATAGCAGGAAGAAGCCATGAGAACAAGGGCCGTTTTCTAAGGCAAAGAAAAACGGGGGAAAGGGAATGTTGATGATATCCTTTGCGCGCGAAAATCTCAGATCCAGGTTTGCCTCTTCCGTGGCAAAGCTTTGGCTTTGGTAATGGATATCTTTTGTCTAATCATGGGCCATGAGTCTTGTCTTTCCTCACTGACCAAGTAGGGACGGTTGAAATTTACCCTGGATCATTTTTTCCTCTCTCTCTCTCTCCTTTCCAGGCCCAACCGCTTGCTGATCCTCCACGGGTTTCTGGATGAAAACGTGCACTTTTTCCATACCAGTTTCTTGATCTCCCAACTAATCCGGGCTGGGAAACCGTATCAGCTACAGGTAGGTGAGAGTGCCGGAGATGAGCAGGGCCCCCTCCTGCCCCCTGGGATCAGAAGAGCATTATAGTTGGTAAGGTGCAGGTCCCTGCCAGCTCAGGTACTGGTATTTCTTTAAGTTTATATCCGGGGGGGGTGGTGGTCCTTGGTGCTCTCTTGAGCTTGGGATGGTTTTCTTTCATGACCCAACTAGGTAACACCATTAGTAGGTAGTGGGGTTTGTGGGGAGGAGGGGGAAGGGGAGGGGGAGGAGGAGGAGGAGGATGCAGAGGGGAGAAAGAGAGAGGAAAGGAGAACGACTGTGGGGTCCTTGGTGCTCTCTTGAGCTTGGTTGGCTTTCTTGTAGACCTTTCATGACCCAACTAGGTAACGTCGTCAGTGCTAGGAGGAGGAGAAGGAGCAGGGGGAAGAGGAAAAGACTGTGGGGTCCTTGGTGCTCTCTGAGCTTGGTTGGCTTTCTTGGAGACCTTTCATGACCCAACTAGGTAACATCAGCAGTGCTAGGAGGAAGAGAAGGAGCAGGGGGAAGAGGAAAAGACTGTGGGGTCCTTGGTGCTCTCTGAGCTTGGTTGGCTTTCTTGCAGACCTTTCATGACCCAACTAGGTAACATCATCGGTGTTAGAAGGGGATGGAGTTTGCAGAGAGGAGGAGGACGAATACGACAAATGTAGAGTCCTGGGTACTCCCTCAACGTGGTTGTTTTCTTGCAGACATTTCATGACCCAACTAGGTACCATTATCAGTGCTGGTGGGAGTATTTTTGGGGGGTCCCTTCATTAGGCTGTTCTGTATGGTTAGCCGAGTTGGTAGCATGAGCCACAATCAGAAAGCAAAACTCCATTCCTTTCTACCGCTGATGGTTTGTCACCTGTCCGGTTAACAAACCCCGCCTTAAGAAATACCTAGACACCTGGGTCCTAAATTGAAAAGGGTTTACCAGCTGGAATTCTTGCGCCACTTTCACATCCCCCTGAATAAATCTTGCTAAAGAAAACTTCGTAAAATTCATGAGTGGGAAGGGCAGCTACCAAAACGGACGCATTGCTCTTTTGCGTCGATCAGCCAAACGAGGACTGTTCAGAAAGGATTGCAGAGGTATGAATAGATTCTGTTCCTTCCTTCAAATGGGGGAAGACTCCCCTTTTTTGGGAGGGCCCCAAATAGCACCGAAGACTTACGTACCGCTTCACTGTGCTTTACAGCCCCCTCTAAGCAGTTTGCAGAGTTAAGCATATTGCCCCAATAATCTGGCTCCTCTTTTTATCGGACTGGGAAGGATGGAAGGCTGAGTCAAGCAGGATTGAACTCGCGGCTGTGAGCAGAGTCAGCCTGCATTCCAATCACTGTGCCCCACCAGAGCTTTTGAGGTAGAGATTGTAGATGGAAGAGAGAGAGAGAGAGAGAGAGAGAGAGAGAGAGAGAGAGAGAACATGATAATAATAGCAATAGCAATTAGACTTATATACTGCTTCATATATACTGCTTCACCCTCTCTAAGAAAATTTAAGAGTCAGCCTATGGTGCCCAACAATCTGGGACCTCATTTTACTGACGACGGAAGAACGGATGGCCGAATCAACCCTGAAGCCGGTCAGGATCGAACTCCTGGCAGTGAGCAGAGTCAGCCTGCAATCCTGCATTCTAACCACTGCGCTACCAGGGGTCTGAGCCGTTAGACTTTTGACCCATCCACCGTTGGCCTGAATCTCCTGGCCTCCAGAAGTTACCCTGGAGTTGGAAGTCCGCGTGCATCCCAAAGCCCTAGTGGCACAGTGATTAGAATGCGGCATAGCAGGTTAATTCTGCCGGCTGCCAGCAGGTCGATCCTGACCGGCTCAAGGTTGACTCAGCCTTCCGTCCTTCCGAGGTGGATGAAATGAGGACCCAGATTGTTGGGGGCAACAGGCTGACTCTGTAAACCGCTTAGAAAGGTCTGTGAAGCACTGTGTGGGAGTATATATGTCTCTGAATGTCTGTCTCATCTCCCTCTATCTCCCCATCTATCTATTCAATCATCCATATCTCTCTCTCCATCTCTCTCTCCATCCATCCATCCTCCCATCCATCCATCCATATCTATTTATCTGTCATTTCTCTCTTCATCAATCTCTCTCCATCCATTCATCTCTCTCTCTCTCCATGTACATATATACATAAACACATCCATACACATCCATCCATCCCTCTCTCTACATCTATCCATCCATCCATCTATATCTATCTATCTATCTATCTATCTATCTATCTATCTATCTATCTATCTATCTATCTATCTATCAACCTGCTTAGAGAGGGCTGTTAAGCACTGTGAAGCAGGATAGAAGTCTTGAGCGCTATCCCAGACTAAGAGATTTTAAGATCCCAATGGCTGGAGAAGACTTCGGTTCCCGCATGGGGCAACCCATGCTAGATAGACAGATCAAAGGGCCTGAGAAGTGATGAGGACAGAATCACGAGTGGGGAGTTTCTCCCTGGGTCCTTAGGTGCCACCCTCCCCCCCCCCCAAGGCCACAGGGGACCCCCTGCCCTCCTCCCTGGTAGCTGCTCTGAAAGAATAGAATAGAAATAGGAATAGAATGGGAATAGAATGAGAATAGAATAGAATGGGAATAGAATACAATAGAATAGAATAGGAATAAGAATAGAATAGAATGGGAATAGAATGAGAATAGAATAGGAATAGGAATTAGGAATAGAATAGGAATAGAATAGAATGAGAATAGAATAGGAATAGAATAGAATGGGAATAGAATGAGAATGGGAATAGAATGAGAATAGAATAGGAATAGAATAGGAATGGGAATAGAATGGGAATAGAATAGAATAGAATAGAATAGAATAGAATAGAATAGAATAGAATAGAATAGAATAGAATAGAACAGAATTCTTTATTGGCCAAGTGTGATTGTCTTTGGTACATATGCTCTCAGTGTACATAAAAAGAAAAGATACATTTGTCAGGTCCTCCATGGAAGGCAGGTGGGCAGCCATTGTTTTTTCTGCAGTCCTAATTATCCTCTGAAGTCTGTGTCTGTCCTGTTGGGTTGCAGAACCAAACCAGAGAATGATGGAGGTGCAGGTGACAGACTCAATGATTCCTCCGTAGAACCGTTTCAGCAGCTCCTTGGGCAGTTTTTAGCTCCCTGAGCAGAAAGAGCAAGACCTGAGTTTGCGCAGACGGGCAAAGCCTCTCCTAACCCCGTTCTCTTCCCTCCCTTCGTCCCGCAGATCTATCCAAACGAGCGACACAGTATTCGTTGCCCTGAGTCCGGGGAGCACTACGAAATCACGCTGCTGCACTTTCTTCAAGAATACCTCTGAGAGGGCGGACGGGCCCTCCCCTTCCCCTTCCTCCCGCTCCCCCTCCCCTCCGCCGTGGATAGGCCCACGCGGTTCTCCCCCCCCCCGGACGCTCTGCTCCCAATGCTTCTTTCCAGCCACAGGGCAGCCTTTGAACACAGAGCACAAAAAACCGCCGTGGGAGGGGCAGGGGGGGGTAGGGGAGGCCCATCTCTCCTTGCGCTGGGCCCCGGGGGGAGGCCCCCCCTCCTGTTTCCCAGATGGCGCGGCTCTAACCTTTGGTTGTTTTAATTTTTTTTTTCCCAGCCTCTCTTAGGGCTTTTTTTTTTCTTACTCTGTCCTCCCCCACCCACCCATGTCCCCCCCTCCCCAAAATATTTGCTGCTACTTTCTTTGTGCTGGAAATAAAAGACGGGCAGTTTCTTTCCCTTCCGCCCTCCATCCCACCTCGCTCGCCCCTTCGGCTGTCTGTCTGTCTGTCTGTCTCTCTCTCTCTCTCTCCCCCGGCTAGAGTTCTCTCTGTGTGTGTCTCCCCCCCCCCGTTTCCCCAGCCCTTCCCACCTTGTTGCTGGCTCGGCTCACCCCCCCCTCACCCACCGACCCGCCTCACCGCTCAGGTGTGGGAAGGAGACTGCAGGTGGGCAGAGCGAGCGAGGGAGTGAAAAAAAGAAGAAGAAGAAGAAGGAAGAAGAAACGGAGAGAAAGAGGGGAAATCGACTGGAACGGGAACTCGGGGTGGGGTGAGGATGGGGGGTGTTTGTAAGGGGGCTCTATTTATAAGCATGTGGTGCTGCTGTCTTGGATCTCTTCCCCCCCAACCCCCCCTTCTTTCCAACACCCCCACCCCCTCCCCGCCAAAAAAAGCATGTTTTGAAAGGCGCGAGCCGTCCTTGTTTACCTATCCGGAAAACCAGGCATAACGGTGGCTTGAGTTTGGTTTGGGATTTTATTTTATTTTATTTTTTATTTTATTTTTCTTTTTAAACGAAATTAGCTTTTCTTTTAGCCTTGTGAGATTATTTATGGAAGTCTTTTTTCTTTTTCTTTTTCTTTTTTTTAATTTTCCTCTTTCTGGTTGTGTCTTAATCTCCTTCCTGTCCTGTCTCCACATCCTGCCATTGAGGGAGGGCTCTCTCTCCCCCCCAAACCCGGTAAGTTTAGGCATGGCTTCAGTTCTCTGCCGGTCAGCGACTGCAAATTTTTTGTTGTGTTTCTCTCCCCCCACCGCGCCCCTTTTCCGCTGGACGTCGCTTGTTTGTTCTTCTCCCTGCGGTAGCACCGTCTGTCATACTGCACCCACTCAACACGGACAGCAGTGGGGTGGGGGGGCTTTGTCTTGCGTCACCTCCCCGGAGAAACTCCCATCTGGCTTATTTCTGCCTCCCCTCTCCCCCCCACACACACAAACCCCGCCCGACCGTCTGCTCCCGCTTCGCCCTGGTTGGGATGAAATGGAAAGCCAGAAGGAAACGTCCGACCTGCCCAACAAAACGAGAAAGGAAGAATCTGAACCACACACACACACACACACACACACTCAAAAAAACAACAACAAAAACCCCAACTCACTCTTCTCCCCCCGCCCCACCCAGTATCTTTAAGTGCGTATTATGAAAAGAAAATATTTTTATGGATTCTTATTCTTTTATAATTATGAGTGGTAAGATGTAGTGACTCATTAAACTATTGGAACGAGGCGCACTGTTGCTTTCCCGCCTGGTGTCGTCTGTTTTGTTTTAACCCGTTTCTTATTGTGATTTTTTTTCAATTTTTGAGCCTTGTGGGCCAAAGAGTTTGGGAGCTGAATTCCACACACACACACACACACACCCAGCCTTGGTGGGATTGCAGGCAGTGGTGGCAAATAATAATTCAAATAATTTAACAACCGCTTCTCTGCCCTAACGATGTCTTCCAACAACCAGTTCACCAAACTGCTCATAAGGTTAACAGCCGGTTCTCCCAAACCGCTGCGAACCGGCTGAATGCCACCACTGACTGCAGGAATGAAAAAGAACCGCTGTGGGTAGTCCTCGACTTAACGACCACAATTGAGTCCAGAATTTAATGTCGCTAAGGCAGACATTGGCTAAGGGAATTTTGCCCAATCTTACTATGACTGTTCTTGCCACGTTTGCTAAAAGTCAAATCCCTGCCGTCGTTAAATTAGCAACGGGGGTTGCCTCACAGTCGGGAGGCGGCGAGTTCGATCCCAGGTAGAGGCTAATATTTGCCTCTGCTTGAGCAGGGGGTTGGACTAGAGGACCTCCAAGATCCCTTCGAACTCTGTTGTTCTACGTTCTATGAATCGGGGCTTCCCCGTTGATTTTGCTTGCCAGAGGGTCACAAGAGGGGATCACAGGCAACCATCATAGATAGGAGCCAGTTGCCAAGCCTATGAATTTTGATCATGGATGCTACAACGGTCATAAGTGTGAAAAATGGTCGTAAGCGCCGTTGTAACTTTGAACAGTCACTAAATGGACTCTTGTAAGTTGAGGACTTCCTGTACTTCGAAACCAGATGCTGTTATTAGCTGTTTTAATGATCCTACAGGTTGTGTTTCACTTAAGAACAGTGATCACTTACTGACCACTTGAAATTACAGCCGCCCTCCCCCCCCCCCAGGGCTACTTAAGATCTGGATTTGAAGATCCAATGCCCTGCCCCTTCTCCCCCCCACCCCCCCAGCCACCTGATTGCATTTTGGGCGCTCGGCACCTGACACGCGTTTATGGCTCTTCGTACCATCCTATGTTTACATGACCACAATTTGCAACTTTTTCTGCCAGGAACCGGCATTTCCTTCCCCATTTGCAGACAGTGGGTGCACTTTAAACGACTGCTGCCTTTGTTTTATGACTGCAGTGTTTCATTTTACATCCTTGGTGATTCACGGCTGCCAGAAAAGGTCATAAAATCGCACGCAGACCCATGGCAGCCTCTAAACGACCAGCGCAACATGCAGCCATCGTTCCGGGCTCGATTACGGCCATAAGTCAAGGACTCCCTGTGTTTTCTCCATTGTCTTTACTGTGTTCCTCTCTCTGTCTCCTGCTCCCTAGAAGCCTGAAGATTTTTCTAGCACCCCCTGCTAAATCGTAGGCAAAGCATGTTGAACCAACTGGCCCTTTGCATCCTTTTAGAGCAAACTCTTTGCATCCTTTTAGAGCAAATCATCAAAACTCGATTTCATTGAAGGCCGCATCAGGATTGTGACCTCGGAGGGCCGGAGTGGGTGTGGTCAGCTCGACATCACTCGTGTCAGGGTGCCTGTGGTGGCCCGAGCCCTCGGCCAGAGAAAACAGCCTCCTGAGCTCTGTTTTCGGCTGCAACGGCCTCCTGTAAATAACCCTCTGCCAATGAAAACTGAGTTGAGGCTGCTTGCAGCCCACCCGAGTTCTGTTTTTGCCGGCAGAGGCACCGCAGGCCAGTCTTTCGCCGTTTCCAGGGTGCAGATCTAATCATCCCGTGGGCCGGATCTGGGCCCCGGGCCTTGAGTTTGACACCCCTGTTTTAGAGGGGCGTTGAGGCCACTTGGAGGTCTATCTGTTTTCCTCAGGGTCACCTGAATAGTGCAAAGGGTTCCTGCAGTCTGTACTATTTCTCTGGGAATCCATTGCTACTCCCACACCATACAATTTGGGGTAAACACCCTTTGAATGGGGTGGGAGGAGGAATGGATTTTCAGAGGAAAAAAATTGCAGACTGCAGGAACCAGGAGCACCACTCAGGTGACCCCAAGGACACAGAGAAACCTCCCAGTGGCCTCAACGACCCTGTAAAAGGATGCAAACCACCAGCTGTCTGCAAGGAAATAAATCCTTCCGTTCCCCCACCATCCAGTCAGAGCTGAAGAAGCTTCTTGGATGAGAGGCAAAATGTCTTCAAAAGGAAAAAAAAAACCAGAAAGTCCAGTTGTCTCCTGAAAAAAAAAACACACCTGGGTGACTGAGAATCTACAGACTTTTCAGGAAATTATTATATGATCTCTGAGCATGAGAGCCGACGCCCTAATCGGTGTTGTTTTGAAAGGAATTGAGTCCTGTGACATGTAAGTTTCATCACACAACTCGAGACCAATATTTCTCAACGTTTAAGGTACACAATACAGACAATAGTTGCAAGGGACCTTGGAGATCTTCTAGTCCAACCCCCCCTTGCTCAAGCAGGAGGCGTTTTCAGACAAACGGTTGTGCAATCTCTTCTTAGAAGCTTCCAGTGTTGGAGCATTCACAGCTTCTGGAGGAAAGTCCTCCCACGGATGAATTGTTCTCCCTGACAGGAAGTTTATCCTTATTTCCAGATTGCTATCTTTCTCCGATTCGTTTCCATCCATCGCTTTCTTGTCCTGTCTTCAGGTTCTTTGGGAGTTGAAATCCACACATCTCTCTAAAAGTGGCTGAGATGTGAGAAGTGCCGCTCGAGAGAAGTTCTTGGCTCATTTTGGAGCCAAGTCTTGATTTCTCCACAAGGGAGATCCAAAATGAGCCAAGAATTTAGGCCATGAAAAGCCAGTTTGTCGTTTTATTGTCCCAATTTCAATGTCATCTCTGAAGACAAAATGGCTGCTCTCCCATTTGTTGCCGCCTCTGGAGAACAGTCTTTCATCTCTGGCCCCTGATTATTTCTTTCTTTTTCTTTTTTTTAAAGGACACCCTGCTTAGTTTCTCAGCCTTGTGTGTTTCTGTACACCCGACACCTTTAACCCCATCCGGCAAAGCTTTGCGGTAACCTCACAAAGGTGACACACAAGCGCGGTAACCACGGTTCATCGGCAGCTTGCAAAGAGTGCAGTTTGGCGGATACAAGAAATCGAAAATCAGATGCATGTGGGAATGCAATTTGAACTGGGCATCTTTCACTCCTCAGTGCCTCATTGGAGTGGTTTTCTGTCTGAAATACCTTAGGATAGATCAGGGGTCTCCTTGGCAACTTTAAGCCTTGTGGACTTCAATTCCCAGAGTTCCTCAGCCAGCTTTGCTGGCTGAGGAACTCTGGGAGTTGAAGTCCACAAGTCCTCCCCGCCCCCTGTATTTTTATTTTTAAAATATGCATAACATCAATGCATGAACAGTGTGGCACCTGGGTACTATTCATTCTGAAACAAGTGGCAATAATAACAATTGTTGCATTAGTCTAATCTATGTAATCCTAGTATTAATACACACGTTTGTTTTAAAGTAGTTATTCAATATTCCAATGCTCCATTTTAATGCCAATCCCAATGTTATTTAAGCTTACACAGAAATGCTATCTTTCAACCTCTAATCTTTTCCTGTAGTTATGGCTTTTTACTCTATTCTATAAATATGTGTGTACTAATATTCCCTCTATTTCTTATCTCTGCCTCCGTTCTGGCTTCTAGACCAGCCACCGCTATTAATCCTAGCGTTAAATGCACATGTTTATATTAAAATATAGCCCTTCATTATTTATTCAATGTTTCAATACATCATTCTACGGCCAATCACCAAAAAAAAAAAAAAGACACACATTAAATGACAGAAGTTAACAATGGCACTGAGAAAAAGCAACTTACGGCTGTTTTTCACACTTATGACCCTTGCAGCTGTTGTCCCCGATTTGGGCCAATGACGGATGCCAGACACAAGGTGCAGGTTTTCTGATAGCTTTTTATTGGAGTAATCCAAGGAAAAGGGCTCTTGGTCAAAATGCCAAGAGCCAAGAACAAAGGATTGAGTAAGTTTTATGCATTTTTCACTAAAGGAGAAGGTGGGAGAAAGCGAGATAATAAGAAATACCATCTAATAAACATTTTAGTAATAATTCTACAATTCCCTCTGTTGGTCTCTAGCTGCCCCTATTCCCGAGTCTTGGCTAATGAATGCCCTAGGAGTGATCTAATTATACATTTGATTTGCTGCCCTCTCTATTCCTAACTTTTAGCTGAGGTCTGCAAGTTGTCTAACTGCTGTTATTTTTATCAGCTTTCTAACTAGCCAGGATTGTTACAAGATTTACACAGGAATATTTCCTGTGGATAAGGATTCCTGCCGGACAGACCCCACAATTAAAGGCTTCCTGATTTACTTTCAAGTGTGTGCGTGACCTGGCTTTATTTTAGCAGATGGCCCATCAAAACTTCAAAAAAACTTCAAAGGATTCACTAGAGGCGACCTACTGGCCCTGCCCTGTATGAAGCCAACTCTGGCATATGTAATTTACAATCCCCTGTGACCCTGTTTCCCCCCTGGGTGTGTCATCAATCAGATTCTCCAATTGAGCCCATTCACAGGCTGGGTGTCGTCAATCCCATTCTCCAATTAAATATATTCATGGACAAAAGCTCTGGTATTTTAAGTTACAATCTTTGAAAGAGAAGAGTTGGAAGGTACTTTCGATTTCAAATTGTTGCACTGCGCTTCCAGATTTCATTCCTCCTCCACACACACACACACCCCCCAAAACCCTTTTTTTTTAAATGGTAACTCCTAAAACAGGCATAGGAATGTTTTATGAGTTGACACTTTGAACCTCACGAGACAGCTCGAGTGACCAAACCTCCGAGATCCGGAGTTCACCGCAAGGAAAACCACATCCTCTCTTGCACCAGAGGGCTACGGATGGAGACTGCGTGGAAGTTGGGCTCGCGTCACCAAGCTGTGGCTTTCAGCTTGTGCAAAACCCAGCAGGTGGAGGCAGGGCTCATGAAAGGAAACTGGGGGTGGGCGGGGGGTGGGGGGGTGGAGAAGAGAAGATTCAAGAGATCTTGTGACTTCTGCCGTTGAAGAGAGACGGGCAGGCAGGAGACGTCGCTTTTCCTAGCCTTTTCTACGGGAAAGTGGTACGTACAGGGGGGGAAGAAAGAGGTCATAAACTTGGGGACAGAACTCCTGTTTGGCAAGGGGCGCGTCGGCCATTGTCCATTAAAATGGGGAGCTGCACTCAAGATCGTAGGAAGTGCATGGTTTTTTTTTTTTTAAAGGTAGACTGGCCCTGCCTCTAGAAGCTCTGCTTGACAATTCTGCAAGCCAGGGATATATTTGTCCTGGGCCCTAAGATGCTTGTGCCCCTTTTCATGTCATCTCATTTGATATCTCTCTCTCTTCCTCTCCCTCCCTCTCTCTCCCTCTCCCTCTCTCCCCCTCTCTCCCTCTCCCCTCTCTCCCCTCTCTCTCTCTCTCTCTCTCTCCCTCTCTCTCTCCTCTCTCCCTCTCTCTCTCACACACACACCTCTTTTGTGTGGTCAATAAACACCCAAGGAGAGGCAGCTGGGTAGATTGTTGTTGGTGGGAATGGTAGACATTTTGGGAATTATGACATCATTTTGGGGTGGGGGGCAGTTGCACCTGTCAAAAAAAGCCAACAAGGTCGTAGGGTGCATTAACCGAGGGATAGAATCAAGAGCATATGAACCGCTAGTGCCACTTTATAAGGCCTTGGTAAGGTCACACCTGGAATATTTCATCCAGTTTGGCTCACCATGATGTAAAGAAGATGTAGACACTCCAGAACAGAGGTCCCCAAACTTGGCAACTTTAAGACTTGTGGATTTCATACATAACATAAACATAGGAAGAATAATTGCAGGAACTGGGCCTGGCTAGTCTAGTGAAGAGAAGGACCAGGGGAGACAGGATAGCATCTTCCAATATTTGAGGGGCTGCCCCAGAGAGGAGGAGGAAGGGGGTCAAGCTATTCTCTCCAAGGCATCTAAAGGCCAGAGAAGGAACAATGGATGGAAACTGAACCAGGAGAGATTCAACCTGGAAATAAGGAGAAACTTTCTGACAGGGAGAACCATCCACCCGTGGAACAGAAGTTGCCCTCGGAAGTTGTGGGAGCTTCACCCCTGGAGGCTTTCAAGAAGAGATTGGGCTCTCATCTATCAAAAATGGTGTAGGGTCTCCCGTTTGGGGGGGGGGGTTGGACTAGATGACCTACAAGGTCCCTTCCAACTCTGATTATCTGTTACACGAGAAGAACACGCTTTGCAGAAGTCAGAAATGGACTCAAAAAGACAAGACCCGGAATCGGTTAATCGCCTGTGATGTGGTTGCACGTTCTAATCTTAGCTCCAAAAATCAGGAAGTGGTCATTATCCCAAACATTGAAAAGGTAGCAATGGGCACAGCATGAAGACCCCTTGGGAGGGTTGGGAAAAACATTCCTGCACCTTAAATCCTAATTCTGCCACCCAACCCTCAATCACCAACCCTGCATTTTTTTAAACCTTTGGAAACGGGATTTTTGGCAGAAACGCTTCTTCTAGTTCTCCCAGAAATGCTGTAATATCGATGAAGCAAGGTTGGCTTACTCTGTGCAAACACGGGTGCACTCACATTTGTCTCTCTCTCTCTCTCTCTCTCTCTCTCTCTCTCTGTGTGTGTGTGTGTGCGTGCTTGTGTGTGTTTAAGGGAGCAGAACCACAGGAACAGCCTGCAATGGGAAGGGAGGCAGAATTTGGCTGGCTAGCCTTGCAATGGCCCAGACAGGAAGCCCAGAACGATGAATCGATTCTACTTTATTGTAAGGGGGAATTAGACTGGTACGGTGGCCTAGAGGCCAAAACTCTTGCCTCCCACTCCAAAGGTTGAGGGTTCGATTCTTGGCAGCATCGTTTCCGGGGGGCATAAAAGAAAAAAATATCCGCTGCTAACTCCATGTAGGGGTCAGGAAGGGCATCCGGCCAGTAAATGCTCAATTGCCCCGGGCCCCACCCCGAAGCTAAGGGTGAAGTAGTTAGAACGCAGTGTTGTGGCCCCGCTGGCGGCTGACGGAGCTGGCAGCGGAGTCCAACAGAGAGGAGGGTAGGGAGGAACCTGGGCCACTCCTTTGGGCTTGGATAGCAGTGAGTCGGGGGAAGCTTCTGGAACTAGTTCCCAGCCTGCACCCCACCCCAGAGCTGCCAAAAGGAAGGAAAAAATTAAGAACTCGGGGTCCACGTGGGAGTGAGGCCCATCAGGATTCAAAGAGGAGCAACAGGGGAGGGAGCTTTTTGAAGGAAACAACCTGCTTGTTCGTTCGTTCGTTTTGTTCCAGCCTCATGAAGATTGGACTGTGTAACCCAGCCCTTCCCTGTCAGCACTGGGTGTGGAAATATTTACATGGCTGCTTTCCGGGATAGATAAGGTCTGAGGTAATTAGCGTACCTTTGCAAGACCGTTTGCCAAGCTGTTGGCTGAATGCTAATGAATTAAATTCGCATTCATTGAATAAAAGAAGTTTTGCCGGGACCCAGAGTTGGCGTCTTGCTTTTGGGGGGAGCCTAGGACAGAAGTGCAGGCTACTCCTGTGCCTGCCGGATGCCAGCACTTTGGCAGTTCGAATCCCACCAGGGTCAAGGTTGACTCAGCCTTCTGTCCTTCCGAGGTGGGCAAAATTGGGGACCCAGATTGTTGGGGGCAAGAGGCTGACTCTGTAGACCGCTTAGAGAGGTCTCTAAAGCACTGTAAAGCGGTATGTAAGTCTAAAGGCTATTGCTATTACAGGCTCATAAAAAGTAAAAAAAAAAGCTTCCCCTTTTTGTGACCTTGGCTCATTTAACAACCATGTTGCTAACTTAACAACTGCAGTGGTCCATTTCAGTGGTTGCCAACCCAGGTGGTCCGCGAGAAAATATTGGTGGTCCGCAGAGAAAGGTCACCCCCAAAAGCAATGAATCCAGGCTGTGTGGGAACACAAGGCTTGCGTCGCTTGCATTGCAAACAACACCAGGTAGTGAGGGGAGGGGGGAGGGGGGGCACTTGCCCCATTCGCCCCAGGCACCTGGCCTGGCCGCCGGGCTGCTTCTTTCTGCTTCTTTCTTCTTCTGCTTTTGGCTGCATGCAAGGAAAGCAGCAGAAGTCTTTCTTTCTCTCCCCCAAACTCTGCCAGAAAGGAGAATTCGAGACCCTGCAAGGCCTCCTGCTCCAAGAGGCTGCGCCGGTGCAGCAAGTCTCACAAAGACTCATTTCTGGCAGAGTTTGGGGGAGAGAAAGAAAGACTTCTGCTGCTTCTGCTGCTTTCCTTGCATGAGGCCAAAAGTCTCTCTCTTTCTCCCCCTGAGAACAGAGCTGGAGATGGTATCCTACAATCCCAAATAAAGAACGATCAATCGGTAGGAAAACGGGGTGGGGAATTTTCCTGCAGACGATTTTTAGGATTTTCCCAGGGTCTCTGGTTTGCGGGATTTAAAATTATGAGTTTGGTGGTCCCTGAGGTCCAAAACTTTGGCGACCCCGGATCCTCCTCGTTTTCCAACTGTACAATCATATTGGATGAGAAATCTAACAAGAGAGGCAAAGATGCCGTATTTTTCAGAGCATAAGACGCACTTTTTCCACCCCCAAAAGTGGGCGCAAATGTCCGTGCATCTTATACGGCGAATGTTGCCGAAGCCCCGCCCACCCGCTGCCCCGCCCACCCGCCGGCGTCTGCCTTCCATTTTCATTGGTACAAAGGCCAAGTTTCTATTTAGGAGGGAAACAGCAGTTGAGTAAATAAATTCACGGAGTAAATAAATACATTCACGGAGTAAATAAATTCACGGAGGGACACAAGGTCTCCAACTCTGAGCATCCTTAACCCTCTGAATATCTTCCTTTCCGCCAAGATGGAGGCCATGTTGTTGGTTTTTCGCCTCATCGTGGCGACCCTAGTCTTCCTGAAGGTGTCCTGCAGCCCTGTGAATCTGGCCCTGGAAGGAGCATGGAAAGGATGGAAAGAAACGCACGCTAAGGGCTACCTGGAGGTGAGTTCGTGCCAGCCTTTGAGATAGTCCCGAGGGGAAGTGTGTCCAGAAGACCTAATTCTACGGTCTCATACGGTTACATCAATGGCTTTCCACTTTGGCAGCTTTAAGATGGGTGGACTCCAACTCCCAGAATTCCCCAATTAGCGTGCTTTAAGATAGTTTGGACTTCAACTTTTCACCCTTAACGACCGTTGCAGCATGGTCATGTGATCACAATTCAGATGCTCGGCAACCAACTCATATTTAGGACGTTTGCCGTGTCCCCGGGGTCATGTGATCCCTTTTTGCGAACTTCTGCCCAGCGAAGTCAATGGGGAAGAAACCAGATTCACTTAAACACTGCCTTGATTTACTTAACAACTATGGCGAGAAAGGCTGTAAAAACGGGGCAAAAGACCCACTTCACAACTGTTTCGCTTAGCAACCAAAATGTGGGGCTCCGTTGTGGTCGTAAGACGAGGACTACCTGCCTCGAAATCTATCTCTCTGTTGCTGCTCCTTTTATCAGGCTAGTGTCAGGATTCTGGCAGTTGCCCCAATTATCATGAGCCTTGAGCCAAGCTTCAAAAACTTCGAAGGATTTATTAGGAGCTGTGATAACCCGGAGCGTAACACAAATGTAACAAAATCCAAAACGTAAATAAATGTCCTTTAATGCCTCCAACTTGGCTCCACTGTTCAATATTCTCCGTTGGAGATAAAACGTATTCAAAAATAGTCTTCGAAAGAAAGCAATACAGTCCAAATTTAATGAGCCAACAGAGGTGAAATAAAAAACCAAAACAAACTACAATGAAGGAATTTCCACAACAGACCAGGATAAGTAATTACCAACTTCAAGGAGATAACAAGGCAGAGTCTGTTGGAAGGACGCCAACCAAGATAACTTCAGCCCAAAATAACACACGCTTTGTTTCTGGCAACGCTGTGTTGTAATCGTCTCTCTTACATAGTCGTCTCCCCAGCTGCAACCAATGAGGAGGATCATGGCCGCTTCCTCTCTCGTAAGCCAAGTTGTTGCCTTCTCCGTTCCTCCCTGCCTGTCCTAGGATGCAGAGAGGATGGGCCTGGTTCTTCCTCTGACTGTCCAGCAGCCTCTGCCCTTCCCCAGCCTCCTCCACAACCTCCGTAGCCACACCTCCACTCCCTGTCGGCTGTTCCTCCTGTCCCTCAGAGTCCAACTCCAACAAGCGCATAACAGGAGCAAACATGTCTGCATGACCTGTATGAAGCCGATTCTGAGACACGTAGTTCACTATCATCTATGACCCTGTTTCCTCCCACCCGTCTGGGTGTATCATAATTCATATTCTCCAACAAAAACATGTTCATAGCTGAGAGTCATCAATCACATTCTCCAAATAGGGATTTTCGAGGCAGAAATTCCGGTAGCTTAGTTACAAGTCTGGGTGTATCATAATTCATATTCTCTCACGAAAACATGTTCATAGCTGAGAGTCATCAAATATATTCTCCAATTAGGGAGGCAGAAATTCCAGTAGCTTAGTTACAATCTTGGCAAGATAAGAATGGAATGCAGTTTCGGTTTTAAACAGCCGCACTGCCCCTTCAGATTTCTCCCCCTCTCCTCATGGCAACTGGGGGGGGAGGGTTCCTTGGGGTTTGGGAGAGAAGCGTTTCTGTGTCTCAATTTGTGACGGGCCCTTTGTGTCGTTACAGGAGGAAGAAGCTTTCCGTCGGACGGTCTGGGAGAAGAACCTGTGGAGAATTGAACGGCACAATTTGGAAGCCGCTCGGGGCAAACACAGCTTCCAACTGGCCATGAACCACTTGGGTGATCTGGTAACCAGGCAAACTCTAGAAGGGGTTGTTGTGGTTGTGGTTGTGGAGTTGCTAAGTTTGTGTCTGATCTTTGCGACCCCCAACGGACCACCGCACGCCAAGTCTTTCGGCCCTCCATTGTCTCCCAGAGTTGGCCAAATTCATGTTTGTTGTGTTGATGACACTATCTAGCCGTCTCAATCCTATGGCCATGATGGCGAACCTATGGCACGTGTGCTACAGGTAGCATGCAGAGCCATTTGTGTGGGCATGTGAGCCCCAACCAAACTTACCTGCACTGCATATGTGTGTGCCTCCCAGCTGATTTTCAGCCCATTTGAGGCCATTTTCGCTCTCCCAGAGGCTCAAGGGAAGCCTCTGCAGCCTCAGGAGGCCGAAAAACGGGCCTTCCGGAAATACCAGAAGTGCCAAAACGGGGCCATTTTCAGCCTCCTGAAGCTCCAGAGGCTTTCCTCAAGCTTCTGGGAGGGCAAAAACAGCCTCCCCCAAGCTCCAGAGACCCCCTGGAGGCTGAAAACGGACTCTCCTTGTATTTCCGGAAGGCCCGTTTTTCGGCCTCTCGAGGCTGCAGAGGCTTCCCTCGGGCCTCTGAGACAGCGAAAATGCCCTCAAATCGGCCTCAAATCAGCTGGGAGGCTCATGCATGCATAGTGCAGGCAAGGAGGCGGGGGTGTTGCGCGCACATGCACAGGGAAGTTGGGGCGCATTTTATGGAGCGTGCCGGCACGCACGCACACTTTTTGGCACACCACCACAAAAAGATTTGCCAGCGCTGTTTTATGGCGTCCCCAGGGGTGGGATTCCACCGGTATAACAATCGGTTCCGTGATCGCGCGCGCCCTCTGCGTTTAGAAAAGCTCTAATACTGACCTTCTACAGCAGTCCCTGTGAATAAAACAGCTGAGGCACGGAGGAAATAAAGCACAGGAAAGAGCAGTGGTGTGGATGCACAGGCCCAAATGCTCGTTGCAGCCAACCGGTTCGGTGCCAGCTAATCTTTGAAGCAACGGGTTCACCCAAACCGGTAGAATCCAACCCCTGGGCATCTCCTTTTCCTTTTCCCTTCTGTCCGTCCTGATATCCGATTCTTTTCTAACAAGTCCTCTCTTCTCATTGGACAGCCAAAGTCAAGGTAGTCCTCGCCTTACGACCAAAATGGAGTCCCAAATTTCTGCGGCTAAGTGAGATAGGTGCTCAGTGAGTTTTGCCCCATCTTACGACCTTTTGTGCCGCTGTTGTTAAGTGAATCCCTGCAGTGGTTAAAACTAGTAACCCGGTTGTTCAGCGAATCTGGATTCCCCTTTGATTTTACTCGTCGCAAAAGGGGACCAAGTGACCCCGGGACACACCGCGACCGTCATAAATAGGAGCCAATTGCTCAGCACCCAAATTTTGATCATGTGACCCTGGGGACGCTACAGCGGTCGTAAGGGTAAAAATGAAGTCACTTTTATCAGCGCTGTTGTAACTTCAAACGGTCATTAAATGGATAAAGTCAAGAATTATCTGCACATTGATTGATTGTCCGTGTAATCTTACAGTAAAGTTAGAGCTAGAATTCATAGTGGTGCTTGCAGGCTGGGGAATTCTGGGAGTTGAAGTCCCCAAATGCCAGCTAGGGAATTCTGGGAGTACAAGTCTACACATGCTGGTGAGGGAATTCTGGGAATTGAAGTGTACAAATGCCGGTTTGGGAATTCTGGGAATTGAAGTTCACAGATGTTGAGTGGAGAATTCTGGGAGTTGAAGTCCCCAAATGCTGTCTGGGGAATTCTGGGACTTGAAGTCGCCAACCTTGAGAAACAGTGCTCTAGGCTAGAGGGCTACCCATTGGCCTCCCTTCAATGACAACCTTACCGAGGCGGCTCCAATTTCCATCTGCACGTTTCTCTGCCTCAGTTTCCCCCCACGGCTTTTCTGCTGTCCGGCTGAAAAGTATGAAGGTTTACAAGCGGGAGACAAAATTCCTGATTTCTTCTCCAGACAGATGAGGAGTTTAACCAGATGTTGAATGGTTTCCAGCCCCAGGAAGCCGAACAGTACGAAGAGGGTGACGTTGACTTCCAAGAATCAGCCACGGCTGAGACACCCAAGCAGGTGGACTGGCGTACGAAGGGTTACGTTACTCCCGTAAAAGATCAGGTAGTCCGGCTAGAATTGTTCTTTTTTCTACATCGACTCGCATCTCTGTAAAATCTGCTCTTCCTCCTCCTTCCTTCCTGCTTCTGTTGCACTGATATGGAACCAAGGAACCAGTTTTGTTCTCCTGTTCCTGTTGGGCTCTTCCAATGATCAATCTTTATCTTCTTCCTCCTGTTTCCCTTCTTCTTTCTCCTCCTCATCCCTTCCTTCTCTTTCTTCTCCCTCGTTCTCTGGATCCTTCTCTTCCTTCTTCTCCTTTTCCTTCTCTCCTCCCTCTCCTCTCCCCTTCTCTTTCTTCTTCTCTCTTCACCTGCTCTCTATCTTCTTCTTCTTGTTGTCCTCCTTCTCTTTCTTCTTCCTCCACTTTCTTTTTTCTCTTCCTCCTCCTCCTCCTTCTGCTATCCTCCTCCTTGTCCTCCTCCATCCTCTTTGTCCTCTTCCATTTCTCCTCCTCCTCCCTCTCTACCTCTTCTTCCCCTTCTCCTTCCCTTTCTCTTCTCTTCCTTCTCCCCCATTTTTCCTCCTCCTCTATTTCTTTTCCTCCTATCACTCCTTGCCCTTCCCCTTCTCTCCTCCTCCTTCCCCTTCTCTTTCTTCTCCTTTTTCTCTGATCCTTCTCTTCCTTCTTCTCCTCATCTCCTCCTTATCCCCTCCCTCTTCTCTTCATCTTCCTTTTTCTTTCTTCTTCTCTCTTCACCTTCTCTCTTCTCCTTCTTCTTGTCCTACTTCACTTTCTTCTTCTTCCCTATCTCTTCCTCCTCTTTCTTTTTCTTTTCCTCCTCCTTCTCCTCTCTACCACTCCTTCCCTTCCCCTTCTCCTCCTTCCCTTCCCTCTCCTCTGCCTCCTCCCTTTCTTCCCCTTCTCCTTCCCCTTCTCTCCTTCTCCTCCATTTCTTCTCCTCCTTCGCTTCTCCCCCTCCATTTGTCTTCCTCCTCCCTCCCTCCCACTCCTTCCCCTTCCCCTTCTCCTCCTTCCCTTCCCTCTTCCTCCTCCCTTTCTTCTCCTTCCCCTTCTCTCCTTTTCCTCCATTTCTCCTCCTCCTTCCCCTTCTCTTTCTTCTCCTTTTTCCCTGATCCTTCTCTTCCTTCTTCTCCTCATCTCCTCCTTATCCCCTCCCTCTTCTCTTCATCTTCCTTTTTCTTTCTTCTTCTCTCTTCACCTTCTCTCTTCTCCTTCTTCTTGTCCTCCTTCACTTTCTTCTTCTTCCCTATCTCTTCCCCCTTTTTCTTTTTCTTTTCCTCCTCCTTGTCCTCCTCCCCTCCTCCTTCTCCTCTCCACCACTCCTTCCCTTCCCTCTCCTCTTCCTCCTCCCTTTCTTCTCCTTCCCCTTCTCTCCCTCTCCATTTCTTCTCCTCCTTCATTTCTCCCCCTCCATTTGTCTTCCTCCTCCCTCCCTGCCGCTCCTTCCCCTCCCCCTTCTCCCCTCCTCTTCCTCCTTTCCCTTCTCCTTGCATCTTCCCTTCCCTTCCCCTCTCAATCTCCCTCCTCCCTCCTTCCCCCCCAACTCCTCCATTAAAATACAGGACCAAGACCGCCATCTTTGGCCTGCCGGCCCTCCTTGGAGTTCCTTTTGCTGTCTTCACAGGGGCATTGCGGCTCCTGCTGGGCCTTCAGCGCCACGGGGGCTCTGGAAGGGCTGCTCTTCAAGAAGACGGGCCAGCTGGTCTCCCTGAGCGAGCAGAACCTCATGGACTGCTCCTGGAAGCTGGGCAACCAGGGCTGCCACGGGGGCTACATCAGCCAGGCCTTTGAGTACGTGCGGCAGAACGGAGGCATCGATTCGGAGCAGGATTATCCTTACCGGGAGAAGGTGAGAGAGGAGGACGAGGCGGACGCGGGCAAGGCGATCGACGGAAGAGCGTATTTGTTCCTCAGGGTTGACCCCTCAGGGGTCCTCGGTTGCTCTCTTGAGCTCGGCAGCTTTTTTTTTGCAGACGTCTCGTCACCCAACTAGGTAACATCATCAGTGTTGGAGAGAAGGGGGAGGGGGAGGAGGAGGAAGAGGACAACATCCGTAGGGTCCTCGGTGCTCTCTGAGCTTGGTTGTTTTTCTTGCAGGTGTCTCACCACCCAACTAGGTAACGTCATCAGGTGCTAGAAGGGAGTAGGGTTTATGGATGGAGGAGGAGCAGCAGCAGGAGGAGGAGCATCAGGAAGAGGAGGAGTGGGAGGAGGAGATGGATGAGGAGAACTGTGGGGTCCTCGGTGCTCTCTGAGCTTGGTTCTTTTCTTGCAGACATCTCATTACCCAACTATGTAATATCATCAGTGTTAGGAGTGGAATTTGCTGGCAGAAGGGAGGGGGGTGGAAGAAGAAGGAGGGGGAGGAGGAGGAGGAAGAGGACAACATCTGTGGGGTCCTCGGTGCTCTCTGAGCTTGGTCCTTTTCTTGCAGACATCTCATTACCCAACTAGGTGACATTATCAGTGCTAGAAGCCCATTCCTTTCCAGCACTGATGGTGTGACTGTCAGTGTTCCAGCAAACCTCCATTCCAACCCGTAACTCCAAGACAAGCGCGATCTCAAAAGTACCTTTATTAGAATAGCACCTGGCACATCTGTGGCATCTTGAAATTAAAAGTTTCTTGGACGTCCCAAACTACAATCCATCCCCTTTTCTCCCATTACCACATCACATGGACCAATCATGATCTGTCTTGATTGTCCCTTTGAACGTACGCTAACCAGCATACATTATGATGTAATTTCGTTCTGACCAAGGCTTCCTTGGACAGTAACAATCACATGCTGTTCCCCCAAATCTTTGTTTTCATTTTAACAGCTGTGAATTCTATGCATTCACAGCCCATAATGAGTCCCAAACCGCTTGTGAACAGTCCAACAGAAGTCCGCCAGTCTTTCGGGATAAGGCTGATAAGCATCCACCTTTATCTCCCTTGAAATGCTGCCCAGGACTAAATTGCCAATCAACTGGATAAGGCGAAATGGAGCACAAAGTCAACAAGGAGCTTCAGACTTTAAACTGACCAGAACGAAGAAAGTTGCTTCCTGCAAAGGCTCATGTCCCTTTGTTCCTCCTTTAGATCTTGAGGGAGGGGCCAATCACCTCCAAGTCTTACTCCGGAGTCAGCCATTTTGTCTTAAGTGTTCTTGCCTTCTGGCAGCTCTGTACATGCACGCACTGGGAACAGGCTCCCTCTGTTCCTCTGCCTCACTGATGTCAGATTCTGGAGGCTCTGGAGTCCGCACATAACCATCGGATGGTCATGGCCTCATCTCTGTGTCGGACGCAGGACCCTTGTCTGAGTCCTCCCCAGACTCCATGGTCCTCCACACTGTCCGACTCTGCCGCCAACTCCGCAGGCTACCAGCGGACTACAACAGTCCCCACCAATATACACTCCGTAAACATGACAAAATAACTAACTAACTAACTAACATTATGCATATACCCACATACATTGTATGACACAGAGAAAAAAAAACACCGTCTAGTTGTTGAGGTTGAAAAAACACTGCTCAAGAGACGAAGTTGTGGATGTTCCATCGCTGGAGGCTTTGAAGAAAAGATTGGAGAACTCTTTGACTGGAATGGCGTAAGACCAGAGTTTACTGTTTGAGCAGAGAGGGCTGGAGTAGAAGATCTCTAGGGTCCCTTTCAACCCTACGATTCTACGTTCTAGGTGTCAGTCTGAAAAAAAAGGGCTGCTAAACTTTCCCCTGCGTCTTCTCATCCCATCTCATCTCCGCAGGATGAAATCCACTGTTACTACAAGCCGGAAACCCGGGTGGGCAACTGCACGTCCTTAGTGCGGATTCCGCCGCAGAACGAGACGGCTCTGGAGCAAGCTGTAGCCACGATGGGACCGATATCCTTGGGGGTGGACGCTCGGAGTTTCCAGTTCCATTTCTATAAGTCGGGTAAGGAGGAGGGAGGCCGTTGGGAATCTGTAGTAGTCTGCTGGCTGTAAGGGACCAGAGTAGTGGTCGTAGTCTGGTGGCTGAGTCTGGTGGTCGTAGTCTGGTGGCTGTAGTAGTCTGGTGGCTGAGTGGAGTAAGTGGCCAGTTTTAAGTGTGAGCATTCCAGCAAACATCCATTCCAATCAATAACTCCGAGACAAACATATCCCCAAAGTACCTTTATTGGAATAGCGCCTGGCCCATCTGTGAAACTAAAAGTTTTCTGGACTTCCCACAATGTCCCAACCTACAATCCAACCCCCTCTTTGCCGTCATTCCATCACGTGGACCAATCACGATCCCTCCCAGAGTAAGATCCTTTTTTTTCATCCTGCGCCACACTTAATAACCTGGAACTAACAAAAGAATTTTATTTCGTCTACTTAGAACTACTCAATTGAAATCACCCCCTTTCCACTTTCTCAGGCTACGTGGCAGCGTGGAATATGGCTTCCAAAGCTGACATTAAGTTTCGGGGTGTTACCCTAAAAGAGGACCTGATCTGGGGGGGCTCGCATTGCAGCCCTGGTCAAAAGGGCCCAGCAGAGATTCTACGACCTGAGGCTTCTCAGGAAACAACAACAGAATGAAAAACTGCTGGTGACCTTCTACCGCTGCACCATAGAGAGTATCTTAACATACTGCACCTCTCTATGGTTTTGCCAATTGCACAGGGGCAGATAGGACAGCACTCCAGAGGGTTAAGGTCATTGCTTGGAGGATCATGGGTTGCCCTCTCCCCTCTTTGGAAAAGCTTTATAGCTCCTGCTGCCTTAAGAAAGTTCAAAACATCCTCAAAGATCCATCTCATCCTGGGAACCTTTTTTTGGAACTATTACCATCTGGCAGACAGTACCGGATAATAAAAACAAGGAAAAATGTAGCTTATAGTGGACTATCTAGAAGAAAGAGATCAGACATCCAGCCCTTGCTTCTCAAGGGAGACCGAGTGGAGCAAGTGGCCAGTTTTAAGTTTCTGGGTGTTACCCTAAAAGAGGACCTGATCTGGGGGGGGCTCGCATTGCAGCCCTGGTCAAAAGGGCCCAGCAGAGATTAGACTACCTGAGGCTTCTCAGGAAACAAACAACTGAGTGAAAAACTGCCGGTGACCTTCTACCGCTGCACCATAGAGAGTATCTTAACTTACCGCACCTCCGTAGGGTTTGCCAATTGCACAGGGCAGGTCTGGGCTGCTACCGGTTTGCACCGGTTTAGCTGAGCCGGATGTTAATTGTACATTTGGTTCGGCGAACTGGTCGCTGCAATGACCGGCTGGCCCCACCCACCCTGCCACACCCCTCCCAAGAGTCCCGACCCAGCCGGTTTTCGATCCCAAGGAAGTGCAGGACCTGTGGGGAGGCGTCGGGGGAGAGGCTCCAGAAGGCATCCAGAGAACTTCCGGAGTCCGGGGAGGCCGTTTTGGCTCTCCCAGAGGCTCAAAGGAAGCTTCTGGAGCCCAGGGAAGGTGAAAACGCCTCCCCCACCACCCGGCCATGGTGCAGGAGGCCGACTAGGCTATGCCCACCCTGGTCACACCCACCCAGCAACCAGGCAGAGATCCAGCGGCTAAATTTTTTTGAAGCCCCAGCTCAGAGAGAGCCAAAGACCCTTCGATCATAAAGTCCACGGATCAAAACAAGGCAGGTCTGCTGAGGATCCACCCGTGTTTCTTCTGTGGAACACACCCAGTGCATTCGGGGCTGATGGCAATAGTGGAGTGGGTGTGTACAGATGTGCACAGATGCAGGTGTTCAAGAGACCTCCTGCTAGTGGTTTCTGAGAGTCCTCTCTCTCTCTCTCCCTCTCTCCCTCCTCTCTCTCTCCCTCCCCCCTTCTCTACCCCTCTCCCTCCCTCTCCCTCCCTCCCCCTCTCTCCCCCCTCCCTCTCCTCTCTCTCTCCCTCTCTCTCTTCCTCTCTCTCTCCCTCCCTCTCTCTCCCTCCTTCTCTCTCCTCCCTCTCTCTCCCCCCTCTCTCTCCTCTCTCCTTCTCTCTCACTCCCTCTCTCCCCCTCTCCCTCTCCCCTTCTCTCCCTCTCTCTCTTCCTCTCCCTCTCCCTCCCTCCCCCCCCTCTCGCCCTCCCTCTCTCTCCCTCCCTCTCTCTCCTCTCTCTCTCTCTCCTTCTCTCTCACTCCCTCTCTCTCTCTCCCCCCTCCCTCTCTCTCCCTCTCTCACTCCCTCTCTCTCTCCCCCTCTCTCCTTCTCTCTCTCCCTCCCTCTCCTCTCTCTCTCCCTCTCTCTCCCTCCCTCTCTCTCCCTCCTTCTCTCTCCTCCCTCTCTCCCCCCTCTCCCTCTCCCCTTCTCTCCCTCTCTCTCTTCCTCTCCCTCCCTCCCCCCTCTCTCCCTCCCTCTCTCTCCCTCCCTCTCCCTCCCTCTCTCTCCCTCCCTCTCTCTCCCTCCCTCTCTCTCCCTCCCTCTCTCTCCTTCTCTCTCCCTCCCTCTCTCTCCCTCCCTCTCTCTCCCCCCTCTCTCCTCTCTCTCCTTCTCTCTCACTCCCTCTCTCTCTCCCCCTCTCCCTCTCCCCCCTCTCCCTCTCTCTCCCTCTCTCCCTCCCTCTCTCTCTCCCCTCTCTCCTTCTCTCTCTCTCCCTCCCTCTCCTCTCTCTCCCTCTCTCTCCCTCCTTCTCTCTCACTCCCTCTCTCTCCCCCCTCTCTCCTCTCTCTCCTTCTCTCTCACTCCCTCTCTCTCTCCCCCTCTCCCTCTCCCCCTCTCCCTCTCTCTCCCTCTCTCCCTCCCTCTCTCTCTCCCCTCTCTCCTTCTCTCTCTCCCCCTCCCTCTCCTCTCTCTCCCTCTCTCTCCCTCCTTCTCTCTCACTCCCTCTCTCCCCCTCTCCCTCTCCCCTTCTCTCCCTCTCTCTCTTCCTCTCCCTCCCTCCCCCTCTCTCTCCCTCCCTCTCTCTCCCTCCCTCTCCCTCCCTCTCTCTCCCTCCCTCTCTCTCCCTCCCTCTCTCTCCTTCTCTCTCCCTCCCTCTCTCTCCTCCCTCTCTCTCCCCCTCTCTCCTCTCTCTCCTTCTCTCTCACTCCCGCTCTCTCTCCCCCCTCTCCCTCTCCCCCCTCTCCCTCTCTCTCCCTCTCTCCCTCCCTCTCTCTCTCCCCCTCTCTCCTTCTCTCTCTCACCCTCCCTCTCCTCTCTCCCTCTCTCTCCCTCCCTCTCTCTCACTCCCTCTCTCCCCCTCTCCCTCTCCCCCCCTCTCCCTCTCTCTCCCTCTCTCCCTCCCTCTCTCTCTCCCCCTCTCTCCTTCTCTCTCTCACCCTCCCTCTCCTCTCTCTCCCTCTCTCTCCCTCCTTCTCTCTCACTCCCTCTCTCCCCCCTCTCCCTCTCCCTTCTCTCCCTCTCTCTCTTCCTCTCCCTCCCTCCCCCTCTCTCCCTCCCTCTCTCTCCCTCCCTCTCCCTCCCTCTCTCCCTCCCTCTCTCTCCCTCCCTCTCCCTCCCTCTCTCCCTCCCTCCTCTCTCTCCCTCTCTCCCTCCCTCTCTCTCTCCCCCTCTCTCCTTCTCTCTCTCACCCTCCCTCTCTCTCTCCCTCTCTCTCCCTCCCTCTCTCTCACTCCCTCTCTCCCCCTCTCCCTCTCCCCCTCTCCCTCTCTCTCCCTCTCTCCCTCCCTCTCTCTCTCCCCTCTCTCCTTCTCTCTCTCACCCTCCCTCTCCTCTCTCTCCCTCTCTCTCCCTCCTTCTCTCTCACTCCCTCTCTCCCCCTCTCCCTCTCCCCTTCTCTCCCTCTCTCTCTTCCTCTCCCTCCCTCCCCCCTCTCTCCCTCCCTCTCTCTCCCTCCCTCTCCCTCCCTCTCTCCCTCCCTCTCTCTCCCTCCCTCTCTCTCCCTCCCTCTCTCTCCTTCTCTCTCCCTCCCTCTCTCTCCCTCCCTCTCCCTCCCTCTCTCTCCCTCCCTCTCTCTCCCTCCCTCTCTCTCCTTCTCTCTCCCTCCCTCTCTCTCCCTCCCTCTCTCTCCCCCCTCTCTCGTCTCTCTCCTTCTCTCTCACTCCGCTCTCTCTCCCCCTCTCCCTCTCCCCCCTCTCCTCTCTCTCCCTCTCTCCCTCCTCTCTCTCTCCCTCTCTCTCCCTCCCTCTCTCTCCCTCCTTCTCTCTCACTCCCTCTCTCCCCCCTCTCCCTCTCCCCTTCTCTCCCTCTCTCTCTTCCTCTCCCTCCCTCCCCCTCTCTCTCCCTCCTCTCTCTCCCTCCCTCTCTCTCTCCCCCTCTCCCTCTCTCTCTCCCTCCCCCTCTCTTCTGTCTCTCTCTCCCTTTCTCTTCCCCCCCTCTCCCTCTCTCCCTCCTTCCTTCCCTATCTCTCTCCCTCCCCTTCTCTCTCTCTCCCTCTCTCTCTCTCTCTCTCCTTCTCTCTCCCTCCTTTTCTCTCTCTCTCTGTTCTTCTCCACCCAGGTATCTTTGCCAGCAGCTGGTGCACCCACCGCATCAATCACGCCATGCTGGCCGTGGGCTACGGTGCCGAGCAGGAGGGCAACAAGACCACAAATTATTGGATCCTAAAGAACAGGTGATTAAAGAGGATACAGCCCCGGGTGAAGAAGAAGAAGAAGAAGAAGAAGGGCATCGAAAATCCATGTCTGGGTCAAAGTTAAATCTCATTTATTTCATCCTCTGGTTTAGCTAAGAAAGTGTGAGAGGCTATTTGTTAGATCCGGGTTTCTCAGCCTTGGCAAGAACTCACCGTCTCCTGGTGATTGACCCAAAGTCTCACATCTGGCTTTCATGCCTAAGGTGAGACTAGAATTCACTGTCTCCTGGTGATTGACTCAAAGTCACCTGGCCTAATTTCATGTCTAAGGCGGGACTAGAACTCACATTCTCCTGGTGATTGACCCAAAGTCTCACATCTGCCTTTCATGCCTAAGCCGGGACTAGAACTCACTGTCTCCTGGTTACTGGCCCAATGTCACCCAGCCAGCTTTCATGCTTAAAGCAGTACTAGAATCTCCCACTTTCTAGCCTGGGGCCTTAAGTAGACCAAACTCCCTCTCTTATATGTAAACTACATCCATTGCATACTCTTTGTTTCTCACATTTTTTAAAAGCAGTTTAGTCTTGGTAACACCGAGGATATGGGCCAGTTGTAGAAAGGATACAGCGGAACCTCTTAGTTAGCCAAGGGTTCAAGAGTGTCGGAGTTCATTATTGGAATGTATTGGCATGCAACAATTACAGTATTATTCAGCTAGTAGATTGCAGAATTTACAAGTTTGGATCTATGGTACAGTCTATATACTCGATGCTCTTTTGTTCTAAGCAGAGTTTCCTGTTACAGTTATGTACGGCAGTTGAGCAGTAAAGCACATGATGACGGTACTCTTTGTTTGCTCTGGTGGTGCTTTATATAAACAGAATTTCTAACAAGAGAGTCATACGCACCATCAATTATCCACCTATTAATCTCCCTTTCTCCCTTTCTTTTCTTTCCCAGCTGGTCCGAGAAGTGGGGTGAGCAGGGCTACATGCGATTGGTGAAAGGCTTTGATAACCATTGTGGGGTAGCCAATCAAGCTTGTTACCCAATTATGTAACAGATCCAGCATCTTCTCCGCTTCGGAGTTTCAACCTTTCCAACTGAGCTGTCCCTTTGCTGGCGTTGTCACCCCAGATGGGGTTAAAACAGTTTAAATCAATTTTATTTCTTCCTGGTTTCTGATCCTAGTTTCTCTACGGTTTGTGAAGAGTGCTCGGCTGTTGTTAACAGCTTCCTGGATCTTATAACGAGTGGTCTGCAGTACGCAAGTTTTAATAAACGTTCTCTTGAGCTTGTCGGGCGCATGATGGATTGATTCTCATATCTTCATTGTCAGGGTTACGAGAGATGTCCTAATTAATTCAGGAGCCTTGAGCTAAGTTTCAAAAGAAATCCAATTATTTATTAGGAGCACCATGTCACCATTTTCCCAAGTGCACTCTGCTCTGCCCCACATAATTTACTGCCCACCTATGACCTTGTTTCCCCCTTCCTCCCAGGGTGTGTCATAAATCATATTCCCCAACTGAGCATTTTCCCAGGCTGTAGAAAACGTGGCTCTAGTAACCTGGGATACAATCTGGAGAAAGCTATGCGTGGAATGTGCTTCTAATCATAGCAACCGAGCTTCTCCATCAGTTCTCCCCCTTCCACCCCCCCTCCCCGCCTACGGCAACTCAACAGCAGGCCAGGAATGCTTTACGAGTTGACATTTCCTTTATCTTTCCCTCGTTCCCTTTTCCCTTCCATAAATGGGAACACCAGGAGAGGAGAATATTTTTAGCTCAGGGTTGAACTGTGTGGGGTCCTTGGTACTTTCTCAGCTTGGTGTTTATCTAGCAGACGTTTCATGAACCAGCTAGGTAACGTCATCAGTACTAGTGAGTGTGGGATTTGCTCCCTGTTTACATATAGTATAGAATAGTCCTTGACTTAAAACCCTTCGTTTAGTGACCGTTCAAAGGCACTGAAAAAAAGGTCACTTATGACCGTTTTGCACACTTTTACTAATGTTGCGGTCACGTGAGCAAAATTTGGATATTTGACAATTGGCCTTTTTTAGGGTTGTCCTCCTTTAGAATAAGGATAGAGATCAAGCCAAGAGCATTGCTCCCGATATTTGGATGACTTTTAGATAAACCATCTTATAGAATCACAGAGCTGGAAGGAATCTCAGAGGTCTTCTAGTCCACCCTCCTGCTCAAGCAGGAGACCCAATACCATTCCAAACAACTGGCTGTCCAGTCTTTTCTTAAAACCGTCCAGTTATGGAGCACCCACAGCTTCTGGAGGAAAGCTATTCCGCTGGTTGATGGTTATCTTAATTTAGGCAAAATGTCTGCGGGAAGTCTCAGTCATCCAGGTCATAGTTGTCTCAAAGGTATAGAATGCACAATAGAGTAGAGTGGAGTGGAGTGGAGTGGAGTGGAATGGAATGGAATGGAATGGAATGGAATGGAATGGAATGGAATGGAATAGAATGGAATAGAATAGAATAGAATGGAATAGAATAGAATAGAATAATGGAGTGGAACGGAGCAGAACAGAACACAGAACAGAATATAATGGAATGGAACGGAGCAGAACAAAACACAGAGCAGAATAGAATAATGGAGTGGAACGGAGCAGAACAGAACACAGAACAGAATAGAATAAATGGAGTGGAACGGAGCAGAACAGAACACAGAACAGAATAGAATAATGGAGTGGAACGGAACAGAACAGAACACAGAACAGAATAGAATAATGGAGTGGAATGGAACAGAACAGAACACAGAACAGAATAGAATAATGGAGTGGAATGGAACAGTACACAGAACACAGAACACAGAACGAGAATAGAATAATGGAGTGGAATGGAACAGTACACAGAACACAGAACACAGAACAGAATAGAATAATGGAGTGGAATGGAGCAGAACAGAACACAGAACAGAATAGAATAATGGAGTGGAATGGAGCAGAACAGAACACAGAACAGAATAGAATAATGGAGTGGAATGGAGCAGAACAGAACACAGAACAGAATAGAATAATGGAGTGGAATGGAGCAGAACAGAACACAGAACAGAATAGAATAATGGAGTGGAATGGAACAGAACAGAACACAGAACAGAATAGAATAATGGAGTGGAATGGAGCAGAACAGAACACAGAACAGAATAGAATAATGGAGTGGAATGGAGCAGAACAGAACACAGAACAGAATAGAATAATGGAGTGGAATGGAACGGAACAGAACACAGAACAGAATAGAATAATGGAGTGGAATGGAACAGAACAGAACACAGAACAGAATAGAATAATGGAGTGGAATGGAACAGAACAGAACACAGAACAGAATAGAATAATGGAGTGGAATGGAGCAGAACAGAACACAGAACAGAATAGAATAATGGAGTGGAATGGAACAGAACAGAACACAGAACAGAATAGAATAATGGAGTGGAATGGAACAGAACAGAACACAGAACAGAATAGAATAATGGAGTGGAATGGAACAGAACAGAACACAGAACAGAATAGAACAATGGAGTGGAATGGAACAGAACAGAACACAGAACAGAATAGAATAATGGAGTGGAATGGAACAGTACACAGAACAGAATAGAATAATGGAGTGGAATGGAACAGAACACAGAACAGAACAGAATAATGGAGTGGAATGGAACAGAACAGAACACAGAACAGAATAGAACAATGGAGTGGAATGGAACAGAACAGAACACAGAACAGAATAGAATAATGGAGTGGAATGGAACAGAACACAGAACAGAACAGAATAATGGAGTGGAATGGAACAGAACAGAACACAGAATAGAATAGAACAATGGAGTGGAATGGAACAGAACAGAACACAGAACAGAACAGAATAGAATTCTTTATTGGCTAAGTGTGCTGGGACAACAAGGAATTTGTTTCCAGTGCAGAAACTCTCAGTGTACATACTCCATTCCATATCAAATAATAACAATAACTACAATAATAACTATAATTGTACCAAAACAATAAACAGCAGTAGCAAAAATGCAAGACACAAACCGCATACGAGTGACCCAAAAACTTAGAACTAACCGGAGACCAAACGCTGCACTTTGGCAGGGATTTGAAGGGATGTTTACTTTCCAGCCAGAACGAGCGTTCGTGCTCAGCATGTCGAAATGAGCCTGTTGCAATCCTGGGCCTTCGCCAATCGTCCGGTTTTTGGGACTGTCCTGCTTTTCCTATGACGAAGGGCATCGCTAGCCCCCCGCATGTATGCTGGACGGAGGCACGTTTTAAGGTAAGGAGCGCTCTCTGGAAGGCCAGCCTTGGGGTCAAGGGGGAAGTGCCACCCACCAACCAAACGAGAGAAAACAAGATTTTAAAAAAGGCTGATAGGAACAATGCGGTGCAAAGGAAACCAACGCAGTCCAAAAAAAACCCAACAACAACTCTGAAGCTTTTGAGCTGGGGAGAACAAATCCATTTCTTTAATTCAGTGTTATGTTTCTTCTGCGAGACCGTAAGTTATTATTAGCATCGATTATGCGAAAATTAGATGGATTCCTTCCTGTGTCCTCCGTCTCTTTCCTTCCCTTTTTCTACTTCCTCGCGGAGTTTTTTTCCTTCTTCCTTTCCCTTCCCTCTCTTTGTCTGGCGCTACCAATGTTTACTTCTATCCTGCCTTTATTATTTTTATAACTAACTCAAGGAAGTGAACATATCCAACACACCTTCCTCCTCTTATTTGCCCCACAACACAACAATTCTGGGAGGTGGGTTGGGATGAGGGAGAGAGACTAGTTTAAAAATCAGCCCAGCTGGTGTGACTAGAAACTCACTTGTCTCCTAGTGATCGGCCCAAAGTCCCCCAGATGGCTTTCAGCGTAAGGCTGGACTATCAACCAATCAATCCAAATAGGGTTGGAAGGGACCTTGGAGGTCTTCTAGTCCAGCCCCTGCTCAAGCAGGAGAATCGATCACATTTCAGACAAACGGCTGTCTAGTCTCTTCTTAAAAACCTCCAGTGATGAAGCACCCACAACTTCTAGTGGCAAGCTGTTCCACTGGTTAATTGTCCTCACTGTTAGGAAATTCCTCCTTAATTGCAGGTGGCTTCTCTCCTGGGTTTCCATGCATGGTTTCTTGTCTTGCTTTAGAGAATAATTTGACCCCCTTTTCTTTGGGGCAGCCCCTCAAATACTGGAAGACTGCTATCCTGTCCCCCCGAGTCCTTCTTTCCTCTAGACTGGCCAAACCCAAATCCTGCAGCCGTTCTTCATAGGTTTTTGTCTCCAGGCCTTTAACTGTCTTAGTTGCTCTTCTTTGCACTTTTCCCAAAGTCTCAACATCTTTGGGTGATTGGCTCAAAGTCAACCAGCCCACTTTCATGCCTAAAGCGGGACTAGAACTCACCGTCACCTGGTGATTGGCCCCAAATCACCCAGCCAAATTTCATGTCTAAGTTGGGACTAGAACTCTCCGTCACCTGGCGATTGGCCCCAAATCACCCAGCCAAATTTCATGTCTAAGTTGGGACTAGAACTCTCCGTCACCTGGTGATTGGCCCAAAGTTATCCAGCCAAATTTCATGTCTAAGGCGGGACTCGAACTCTCCGTCACCTGGCAATTGGCCCCAAATCACCCAGCCAAATTTCATGTCTAAGTTGGGACTAGAACTCTCTGTCACCTGGTGATTGGCCCAAAGTTATCCAGCCAAATTTCATGTCTAAGGCGGGACTAGAACTCTCCGTCACCTGGTGATTGGCCCAAAGTTATCCAGCCAAATTTCATGTCTAAGGCGGGACTCGAACTCTCCGTCACCTGGCAATTGGCCCCAAATCACCCAGCCAAATTTCATGTCTAAGTTGGGACTAGAACTCTCTGTCACCTGGTGATTGGCCCAAAGTTATCCAGCCAAATTTCATGTCTAAGGCAGGACTCGAACTCTCCGTCACCTGGTGATTGGCCCAAAGTTATCCAGCCAAATTTCATGTCTAAGGCGGAACTAGAACTCTCCGTCACCTGGTGATTGGCCCAAAGTTATCCAGCCAAATTTCATGTCTAAGGCGGGACTAGAACTCACCATCTCCTTGTAATTGGCCCAACGTCACCCAGCTAATTTTCATGCCTAAGACAGGACTAGAACTCACCATCTCCTTGTAATTGGCCCAACGTCACCCAGATAACTTTCATACCTAAGACAGGACTAGAACTCACCGTCTCCTTGTGATTGGATCTCCCAGCCAGCATTTGTGTCTAAGGCAGGACTAGAACTCACCGTCTCCTGCTTTCTAGACTGGTGCTTTAACCACTAGATCTAACTGGCTCTCTATCAGATATCAAATATCTGGGTATCCCAACTCCCATCGTTCCCGACCAATGCATTGCAACTCCAAAACTTAAAATCCCCAACTTTACCTGGAACTTACACTTCAAAACATAAGACAGGGAGCCCCAGATTTGAGAAGCAAGACCCCGCCTGACTCTGCCCCACCCACCCCAAAAAAATCCATAAACAAATACAAGTGAAAAAAAAATGGCATGAAATACAACTGTCAATCAGTGAAAAGTTTTTTTTTTTTAAAGAAAACACTCAAATGGCTACAAGAGGAAAAGTTTGCATGGATTTTAATTTTTCTGGCCCACAAACCCGCTTCGTTATGAGGATCGCAATCAAGGTTGGAAGTTTTTTTTAAAAAAATATCCCAAATATTAGGGAAGCGCAAAGACCCACACAAACACCTGCGTGCACGCAGGTGACCTACAGTAAAAGAGACTTTGCACATCTGCGTTTGTCCTTCCGGATGTTTGCTGCAAACGTGGAGAGAGAAAAAAAGGGGGGTGGGATTTGAATCAATTTCCTCTTGCGGGAATTGGCTGCAATTTATGGGCAATGCTTTCAGAGGGAATCTGTAAATAAGAAAAAACAGCAGGGAGCACAGATGAAGCCAAAAAGAGAGACATTTCGCTTTCTCTTGTTGGAAGAAAATATCCTTCTGGGTTCAATTCCAAGCGGGGGAAAAAAGACACTGGAAACATGGAGGCTGGTGGACAGGGGCAACTCTGTAGGCTGTCCTGAGTTCCAGGCTTGGTTGAGCCTGGCTGGATGATGGTGCGCTGAAAGGGCTTTTGAGCAATTGCGATAGCTTTACCTGGAGATCTTTGTTATGTAAAGTATTGCGATAGCTTTACCTGGAGATCTTTGTTATGTAAAGTATTCTGGCCCGGGGCCTTAATGGCCCATCCATGAACAAAGGTGGGGGTGAGCTTCTGCTTCTGAGTTTCTACTCTTTTTAGAGGAAATATTCTGCCTTTTTAATATTTCCCGGGATATTTCATTTTTCTAGGAGAGGGCGTGGGTGCTAATTTCCTACACTCTGGTTAAAAATAATAATAAAAAGTTGTGATTTTTCCAACTTAGCCTCGACTAACAGATTTCTCCAGAACTCATCAAATTTGCAGATGACACCGATAGGCTTAAGATACAGAAGGATCTTGACAGATTTTTTTTAAGCATTGGGCCCCTTTTAACAAAATGAAATTAAATGGTGAGAAAAGTAAGGTTCTACTGTCAGGGTTTCAACAAATCCACTTTCATTCGAAACAAAAGTCTTAGAAAAAGTAAATTGGTTTTTTTAGAACTTGCCATGTTGGCGCGTGGCTGGGTGCAGCCAGTACTAAATCACATCATATATTCCCCCCTTGACCCCACCCCAGGGATGTGACTGATGTGACACATCCGTCTCCAAGAGTCATCCATCACGCTCTCCATTAACCTTCTTACGCTCCAACAACTTTGGGCTGCCGAGTTGATTATCTAGGCATTTCAAGAATTTTGCTAAAAACTGGAAGAGTGAAAAAATCCCATCAGAGGAAGAAATTATCAAGAAAATATTGGATTGTGGTGAAATGAGTAAATTGACATTTGAAATTAGAGAACAAGAAGATAAACAATTTTATGAAGTTTGGGATCTTTTTTTATCAATGGTTAGATAATAAAACACAGTAATAGAATATTTAGATTTAGGATATAATTTTTTTTTTGATATTATTCTTATAAAACCTTATGAAGATAGATTTGGTACGATTTTACGATTCGTTGCAAAATAAATTAAGTAAATTATAGTTATCTCGTTAAAGTATGAATTAATAAAATTATAGCTAAATGATTTCACAGTAATGATACTAGGTTATACAATTGCTGATTGATAATATGAGTTATTATGTAATATAACTATATTGGCGTTTAGGAAACGGATGCACACAAAAAAAGTGGTAAACCAACTGATACACTGTTTGTAAATTTATGAAGAAGGATGATGTTTTTATGTTTTATGTTGTATGTTTTATGTGGTTTTGTTTGTTGTTAAAATAAAAAACTTTTTTTTTTAAAAAAAGAATGCCTTGTATTCCAACCCAACTTCCTTTTTCTGGTAACTAAAAAGAACAGAGGAGTATCTTTTTAGTTGAATCTACATTTAGGCAAGAAAAACCAAAGGTGCAGGTACAATACAGATGGTACCTGGCTCAATAGTAGCAACTGCGAGAAGGATCTTGGAGTCCTAGTAGACAATCATTTAACTATGAGCCGGCTGTGTGCAGCAGCTGCCAAAAAAGCCAGTGCAGTCCTAGGTTGCATTAGTAGAGATAGAATCAAGACCGCAATGAAGTGTTAATACCACTCTATAATGCCCTAGTAAGACCACGCTTAGAATATTGTGTGGGGAGAAATATCCATCTGGTTCATTTCCAAGCCGGGAGAAAGACACCGGAAACATGGAGGGTGATTGGAAAAATGGTTTAATGATGAACAGAACCACATGGGTTTGTGGTTCTGGGCAGCTGACCACATAGAGTGGAGAATGGAGGGGGAGTTATACTTTCTTTGGGCTTTGCACTTGAGCTTCCTGTTCCTGTGCAAGAACATGTACTCTACTGGCTGTTGTCAGATACCTATGGGGGCCATGTAGGGGTCAAAGCTGGCTCTATAGGCAAAAGAGGAAATGGGAATCCTAGGTATTTGTCTGAGCTAAGTTTGGTTGAAGTTTGGACTGTTCTGATGCAATGAAGGGGCTTGTGTT
>NC_141990.1:320252949-320335449 GCF_049901715.1 Pseudonaja textilis | reverse complement strand
CCTTCCTCCCTTGTTCCTCTTTTTTCCTTCTTTTCTTCCTCCCTCCCTCCCTTCCTCTTTCTCCCATCCATCCATTCCATTCACTTCCTTCCCTCCCTTCCTCCCTTCCTGACAGTATCTCTTTACTTTAAGTTGTGTGGACCAGTTCTTAAAATTCCCCAACCAGCATGGGGATTTCTGGGAATTGAAGTCTGCACATCTTTAACGTGGCCAAGTTTGAAAAACACTGATGCATGCCCTCAAGGAATCCCCTTTTTGTGACCTTCTGACCTGCAAACTCCATGGAAAATCCAGATTCCCTTGACAGCCATGTTACTATCTTAACAACAGCAGTGATTCCAGAGGTGGCATTCAGCAGGTTCTGACCGGTTCTGGAGAACCGGAAGTGGAAATTTTGAGTCGTTCGGAGAACCGGCCAATCCCATCTCTTCTCCGCCTCCCATTGAGTCCGGCTGGGTCTCCTTTGGTTGCCCTGCACAGGAGAACGGAGCTGGAAAGTGTGATGGACTGGCAATTGAAAAATGATGGGAGACGCAGGGAAGACGTCTGAGCAACTGCCAGCCCCGAGTGCCCCCGGGTAGCAGTATTTATTAAGAAAATGCAAATACAAAATCAAAACAATGACTTCAACATTAGCTCAGCAACATTATCTAGCTAGGCCTCAGCGAAGGTGATAAAGTTCCCGTGAGAAAGCAGGGCACCAAAGGTCTCATGGGAATGGCTCGGATAGGTACTGTGAACTCCCACACAGATTCCTGGTCTCTGAGCTTTAGCAGATCATAACAGGATCAAACTCTCATCATAAAGACACTACTGCCCTCATGAGGAGCGTTTGTGATACCCCAGATCTTACAAAGCTGTACAAGAACTTGCAGAATATGATGGATATATTACCACATTCCCTCCTTTTTATTTATTCAAAGATAGGGGTGTTTCAGTGGCAAAATACACAGTTCCCTCGCAACTTGGTTTCGTACACTTAAGGCTGAGGCACACATTTGAAATAGATTAGGAATACATTGAATACAGCAACATAACATAATAAGTGTAATAACAATTATTACAACTAATTGAAACAATAAACGTAACCATGAGCTGTCAGGAAGCCAATCCCATAGCAAAGCCCAAAGTGACTTATTGAAGCCATCTTTTCCTGCTTCGTGTTCGGCTATGCGGTCTTCCATATCATGAACAGTTCTTGTAATGTTAGGCTCATAATTATGTATAAAAAACACAACAATGTAAATGAATTAAAGCACAAACTCCTAACATTATATCTAAAGCATAAAGTAACTTGGCGAATTTCAGACACTTCTTCATTTAACATCTTAATATTCTCAACAGTATCATAAAACATAGCAACAGTAAAATTATTTAAAATATGAATATCTCTATAGTTCATAGCTATTCCAAAAGGTGGGTACATGCATACAAAGCTAACAATTAGTTATATTTAAACTCTTTGCTGCAATCCGAACGTCCTTGATGTAGGAATTTTCCTTCCTTAAATTATCACCAAGGTCTCTAGTTTCTGAGATAATGGCAGCTCTCCGCCTCCGCATTAGAGTCCGTGGAGGCATAAGACGAATGGAAAAAGAAGTTGTGTAAAGTAACTTAGGCAACTCCAATTGACACCAATATTGTCCATAGTCTGAAACAGAAACATTAAACAGAATCAGAGTTGTAGCACAGGCTGAAGATATAATATCCTTATCAGGTCCCGAGTAAAGAATGTCTTGACCCTTATGCCAGGACCAATATGCTGGAAAAATCAAAAGATGCCGCTGTTTGCAGATTAATTTAGTCCGATTCCCCAAAGGAACCTGCTGCATACAAGTTGATAATCTCAGATAAGCAGTCATCTTTTCCCAGCTTTCACAGCGCCACGCCTGGACTGCCGGCATCAAGAGAATCAGGAACCACGGAAACGCCATCCTGAGAATCAGGAACATCCCTCACTGGCACCTGCGAAGGCGCTTGTGAATGATCAGGCGGATACATCGACCAGGAACCCACGAATTTGACCAAGATGTTCTACTGCTGCATAACCACGTCCCCACGTAATCAGCTCAGCGGGAACCCATGCCGGATCCGGAAGGAATCGCACCAACACTCGAGGCCTCACTGCATCTGTAGAAGGGAAGAAAAATGCCTGCTGGCGCGCTACTAGGGGTTACCAGACAAATTTAAAAAATTTAAAGTATACAAAGCAAGATTTAAATGATCTTGAATTGCCGGAAGCCCCAGGAGCTTCCCTCCTTTTTATTTAATTTAGCTAACATGTTCTTGAGCGTGCCATTATAACGCTCCACAATAGCTTGTCCTGTGGAATTGTATGGAATTCCAAATTTATGTTCCACGGACCACTGTTTGCAAAACTGATCAAAGACTGTGCTCCGATAAGCCGCACCATTGTCTGTTTTTAATGTTTGAGGCGTACCAGCGACTGAAAATGTCTTAATGCAATGATTGATGACATGTTTAACGCTTCACCTCTTTGAGGAGTAGCCATTAGAAATCCTGAATAAGTATCCACAGTCACATGTATATACTTCCAAGGTGCAAATGATGGATACTGAGTAACATCCATTTGCCAAATCATTGAGGGTTTCAACCCCTGGGGTTGACTCCCATAGGAATAGCTGTGCCTTGCTTTGAACAAGTTGGACATTGTTGAATTATGGCAGCAGCTTCTGCAGCAGTAAGCTTGAATTGATGTGCCAACGCTTTAGCATTTTGATGAAAATAACTATGGCTGTCCCATGGCTGAACAGTGAGAACTGAAGTTACAGCACTGTCAGCTTTGGCATTGCCTTGTGATAAAATTCCAGGTAAATTACTATGACTACGGATATGAGCAATAAAACACACATTCATACGCTGCTCCAAACATTCTTGCAACAACAAAAGCAAACGTAGAATATTAGGTGATATTCCAGGAGACAAATAAGAACCTGCTACAAAGGGTAACAAATTATATACATACAAAGAATCCACTATTAGATTAAAATCCTGATTTTGAAAATTTTGAAAAGCCAAAACCACAGCAGCAAGTTCTGCCTGTTGGGCAGACTTCTGCTCTGATGTCACTTTTGTATGCCAAATTCCAAATTTATCTTTCCAAACACAAGCACCAAAAAAAAATTTTTTTTCCTCCATCAGTAAAAACTGTAGGAGCATCTGATATAGGCTGATTTACAAATTTAGGTCACACCCTGTCCCATTGATCTCTCATTTTGCTGACTTTGACCCCCCCCAGGAGCCCGACATTGCGCTTTAAAATGTCCAGGCTTCCCGCAATTGAAAAAAGTTTCTTTTTTAGCATTTCCTGCCCGGAGAGCCAGAACTAAAGTCTCCATGTTAAAAGTCTGACTCCCCACCTTTTGGCAATCTGCGTTAGCCTGATCTACTGCTAACTTCAAAAGCAATTCATTCCGGGCAAATTGATTGTCAATTTGCCTTTCAATAGCCACTTTCAATCTGCTAATGAAATTTTCATAGGGTTCATTGTTTCCTTGTTTGATGTTAGTAAAGGTCTTCTCACCACCTTCGCCGTCAGGGAGAGTCCCTACGGCTTGTAAAATTAACTGTGGGAGAAGAACGAACCCCTCCTCAGGCATTCCATCTCGCTGTAATTCCACTGTTGTAAAATTACCAGATCCATAAAGCTGATCTGGAGTAACATTTGCTGTTCCCCTTTGAACTGCCAGCTGTCTCCATTTCTGATCTAACACCAAATATTGAGCTGGAGTTAGAATCATATTAAATAGAGCTCTCCAGTCAGCTGGAATCATTTTATTTCCATAGCCAACTGCTTCTAACAATGCCTGAGTGTATGGCGATCTAATACCATACTCTTTTGCTGCTTGCTTAACTTCCTTTAAAATCTTAAGAGGCAGAGGCTTCCATATTCTCTGTGGATTTAAAGCAGCATCTACACCAATTTCTACTGGATTAAGTTGAATCTCCACTCCAAAATCTACCAAATCATCTCCTGATAATTCCCCTCTATTTGTTGCTTCTTGAATAGCTGCAGTAACTGCATCTACTTGAACTCTTAAAGGCAAACTCTTCTCTTCTGACAAAGTATTTTCAGTGCCTGACAGCCCTCTGGATTTATCTGGAGGTGCTGTCGGTGGCAATATACGTACCGCATTGTAAGGCGGCAAACCTTCTTCGGGGGTGATAGGAGCGGTTGTTCATGCGTAGCTAATGCATCCATAACCACCCTCCAGGTTAACAAAATTGAAGAAGGGCACGAGGCTCCTCGTGCAAAAATTTCCCTATCTTTCTCCAGCGCTCTACTTTAATACTACCTCCCTCTGGATAACACGGAATATGTTTCCAAACATACTGTAATAAGTCCTCAATTTCTTTCTTTCCTACTTCATGTCCTCTACTATGAACTCCAAACTTAAAACTATTCCCAGCGATCTCTCTCATTTCCCTAAGGTGCTTTGTCTGAGCTTTAGAGACCTTCCCCCATACTCACGAAAAGAATCTGTCTCCGTCCAGCGAAGAAGATGAGGGCCCAGTCGGCGTCCGCGACGATGAGTATAGGATGCGGGAAGCGAATAGCTTTCAAGCTATCACGCCAAAACGTATAGCCTTCCAAACTATCACGTCGGGGTCACCACTTGTGATGGACTGGCAATTGAAAAATGATGGGAGACGCAGGGAAGACGTCTGAGCAACTGCCAGCCCCGAGTGCCCCGGGTAGCAGTATTTATTAAGAAAATGCAAATACAAAATCAAAACAATGACTTCAACATTAGCTCAGCAACATTATCTAGCTAGGCCTCAGCGAAGGTGATAAAGTTCCCGTGAGAAAGCAGGGCACCAAAGGTCTCATGGGAATGGCTCGGATAGGTACTGTGAACTCCCACACAGATTCCTGGTCTCTGAGCTTTAGCAGATCATAACAGGATCAAACTCTCATCATAAAGACACTACTGCCCTCATGAGGAGCGTTTGTGATACCCCCAGATCTTACAAAGCTGTACAAGAACTTGCAGAATATGATGGATATATTACCACAGGAAAGCAGGTTATAGTGGGGTGGGAAGGGAATGGAGATTTCGCAGTATATCCTTCCCCTGCCACACCCACCAAGCCACGCCCACCAAGCCACGCCAGGTGCGTGTCTCACCTTTTCGGCTTTTGCTCTGCAGATCCTCCTGAGAAACCATCGATCCACTGCAGGTCCATCAGCTACCCAGTGGTCAATTGCTCCTGGACTTTGGAAACGGACACCCTCCTGCCTACCTCTTTCTTTGCCAGCTACAGGTAAAGCAGCAAAGGTGTCGGAGGATACCTACGTGCCCAGGTGGTTATTTTTAAAAAAGCCGTAAAGGTCTTAGAAAGGCGCCGAAGATGGAACTTTTGAGGAAGACTTTGGAGGCCTGATGAGTTTGGGTTTCTAATTGTATTTATAATTTTGATGGATTGTTTTTGTGTGCTCATGAGCGGCTGGGAATCGTTGCAATTGGGAGGCTATATATTTGAGAAGAGAAGGAGGGAGGGAGGGAGAGAAGGAAGGAAGGAAAGAGAAAATGAATAAGAGGAAAGAAAGAAACAAGAAAGGGAAAGAATGAAAAGGATGGAAAAAAAGAGAAAAAAGAAGAAGAAAAGAACGAGAGGAAAGAAAAGAAATAACAAGCGGAGGGAGGGAGCAAGGGAAGGAAGAAGGGAGGAGAAGAGGAAAGAGGAGGATGGATGAGGAAAGGAGGGAGGGAAGGAAGGAAGGAAGGAAGAGAACAAGGGGAAGGAAAGAAGCAAGAAAGGGAAAGAAAAGGGTTGAAGGAAAGAAAAAAAGGAAGGAAGAAGAGAAGAGAAGGAAGAAGAGAAAGTTAAGAGGGAAAAGGAGGATGGAGGGAGGGAAGGAAGGAGAAAGAACAAGAGGAAAGAAAGAAATAAGAAAGGGAAAGAATGAGAATGGAAAGAAAGAGAAAAAGGAAGAAGGGAGAAGAGGGAGGAAGAAGAGGAAAGAAGAGGAGGGAAGGAGGAAAGGAAGGAAGCTTATCCTTTGAGTCAAACATGCACCCTGTAGTTTTCTTGTCATTATAACGATGTACCAAATCCTTTTGTGACTGAATGATTTGATGGTTAATCAATCAATTCTACAGTTTCAAAGAACTGAAGATAGCCAACCACACAAACCAAATCCCAACCCCTTAAACGCCAGGTCAAACATTTGGAAGGGACCTTGGAGGTCTTCTAGTCCAACCCCCTGTTGAGGCAGCAAACCCTGCTTATACCATTTCAGACAACCTCCATTGATGGAGCATTTACAAGTTCTCGAGGCAGGGAGTTCCGCTGGTTGTTTGTCCTCACAGTCAAGAAATTCCTCCTTAATTCCAGGTTGCTTGTCTACTGGATGAGTTTCCATCCTTATTGCTTCTTGTCCTGCCTTTGGGTGCTTTGGAGGATAGCTTGACTCCCTCTTCTTTGGGGCAGCCCCTGAGATATTGGAAGGCCGCTATCCTGTCTCCCCTGGTCCTTCTTTTCATCAGACTAGACCAGGTGTCAACCACCTGTGGCTCTGGAGCCACATGTGGCCCTCTGCTGTGGCTCCCTGTTGGGTAATCTCACCACTGGCTGGCCCCGCCTCTCGCCCTCCCTTCTCAGTCACTCCTTGCCTGGCCTGAGAAGGTAAAACACACACAAAAAACCCAGAAATGAAAGGGAGGGAGTGGGGCAGAGAGAGATGGAGGGAAAAAGAAAGTGAGCCAGAGAGAGAGGGAAGGAGGAGAGAATGAGAGAGAGGAGAGGCGGGAGGAGGGAGAGAGGGAGGGAGGGAGGGAAAAGAGAGCCAGAGGGGAGAGGGAGAGAAAGAGAGAGGGGGAAGGAGGGAGAGAGAGGGAGGGAGGGAAAAAGAAAGTGAGCCAGAGAGAGGGAGGGAGGAGAGAATGAGAGAGGGGGAAGGGGAGGAGGAGGGAGGGAGGAGGGAGGGAGAGCCAGAGAGAGGGGGAGGGGAGAGAATGAGAGAGGGGGAAGGGGGGAGGAGGAGGGAGGGAGGAGGGAGGGAGAGCCAGAGAGAGGGGGAGAGAGAGAATGAGAGAGGGGGGGAAGGGGAGGAGGAGGGAGGGAGGGGGAGGGAGGAGCCAGAGAGAGGGGGGAGAGAGAGAATGAGAGAGAGGGGAAGGGGGGAGGAGGAGGGAGGGAGGAGGGAGGGAGAGCCAGAGAGAGGGGGGAGGGAGAGAATGAGAGAGGGGGGAAGGGGAGGAGGAGGGAGGGAGGAGGGAGGGAGAGCCAGAGAGAGGGGGAGGGAGAGAATGAGAGAGGGGGAAGGGGGGGAGGAGGAGGGAGGGAGGAGGGAGGGAGAGCCAGAGAGGGGGGAGAGAGAGAATGAGAGAGGGGAGGAGGAGGGAGAGAGGGAGGGAAAAAGGCAGCCAGAGAGAGAGGGAGGGAGGGAGAGAATGAGAGGGGAGGAGGAGAGAGAGAGGGAAGGAGGGAGGAAAAAGCCAGAGAGAGGGGGAAGGAGAGAAAGAGAGAGGGGAGGACGAGGGAGAGAGAGGGAGGGACGGAAAAGAAAGCCAGAGAGAGAGGGAGGGAGAGAATGAGAGAGGGGGAGGAGGAGGAGAGAGAAGGAGAGAGAGAAAAAGAAAGTGAGCCAGAGAGAGAGGGGGAAGGAGAGAAGAGAGAGGGGGTGGAGGAGGGAGAGAGAGAGAGGGAGAGAGGGAAGGAGGCAGGGAAAAAGAAAGTGAGCCAGAGAGAAAGGGAGGGAAGGAGAGAAAGAGAGAGGGGAAGAGGAGGGAGAGAGAGGGAAGGAGGCAGGGAAAAAGAAAGTGAGCCAGAGAGAAAGGGAGGGAAGGAGAGAAAGAGAGAGGGGGAAGAGGAGGGAGAGAGAGAGAGGGAGGGAGGGAAAAAGAAAGAGAGCCAGAGAGAGAGGGAGGGAGGGAGAGAATGAGGGAGGGGAAGGAGGGGGCAAAAATCACTGGGAGCCACCAAACCTGGGTGGGCGTGGTAGTGGTGGGGTCACGTGACTGGGTGGGAGAGACACAGGATCTTGGCCACGCCCACCTAGGGTTTTGTGGCCCCCCCCGGTGTTTTCTCTTTTGTGAGAAACCGGTCCAAATGGCTCTTTCGAGTGTTGAAGGTTGCCGACTCCTGGACTAGACCTACCCAAGTTCCTGCGAGCCTCCTTCGTAGGTTTTATCCCCAGCCCCCCACGAACTGGATTCAATCCACACTGACTTCTACCCCCCACCCCGTGGTTGCAGTCACCGAGACCCCCGTTCACACAACCCTTAACCTGCCGCCCTATACGGTGCGTGTCTGAACCCGGTTTTTTCCTTGCGGACGCAGGCACGGCTTAAGGGGAGACGTCCACCGGTGCGACCCCGCCGTTGCAGGGAGCCACAGCTGCAGTTTGACTCTCTTGCAGATGTTCTCCACCGATCCTTACGTGCTCAACGTGACAGCCGTGAATCCTCTGGGGACAGCGAGCGATTTCTTTCTGGTCTCCCTGGATCAGATCAGTGAGTCTTCAAGGATTTCTCCCTTCTACCCACCTACAAGGGACGTTTTTTTTTCTGCATTCGTGGAGTGGCAGAGGTCGAAGCGGTGGCTAAAGATATTTGAGCTTGTCGATCAGGGAAGCTCGGGGGGCGGGTTCGAATCCCCGGCATCGCTGAGCTCCCGTGACTCGGTCCCACTTCTGCCAACCTAGCAGTTCCGAAAGCACATAAAAAAATAAAAATAAATGCAAGTAGAAAAACCACGTTTTTCAATCTTGTCAGCTTTGAAGACCGTGTGAACGTCAACTCCCAGACTTCTATGCTGGGAGTTGAGGAACTCTGAGAGTTGAAGTCCACATTTCACACACCTTAACATGGCCGAGGTTGAGAAACGCTGTAAAAAAAAGGATGGTGGGTGTTCCTAGGATGCGTGGCAGAACTCAAAATGCCAGCCTTTTATTTATTATTTACTAGCGGGATACCCGTGCTTCGCTGCAAAACTATGTGATCAGGCTTAGCTTGGGGGGAGGAAAATAAGGGGGGAAAAATTCTGCCTCTGCCTACCAGCATCCACCGGGATTCATCTGGCTAGTGTCCTGTCAGTGTGTGAGAGAATTGAGGGCTGTTTGGAAAGTGAAACAGTATTTGTTGTGTGAGCAAGGAGCCTGGGCGTGGCTTAGCTCAACTGTTCTGTACTGAAGCTGCTTGGTGCTGTGAAACTAAAACTCCCCTGCTTGTGTTTTGCATTTGGAGGATATTTCTTTTCAGGTGGGGAGGGGGAGTAGAACTCCTTAGCATCAGAGCGTGTTAATAATCATAATAATATAGGAAATATTAATGCTCTGATGGTCATTTCGGAAAATCATTTCTTAGTGAGCACCTAGAAGCCAAGAGGAACATACATTCAAGTTTCAAGTTTGTAGGCTTTACGGTTCTGGAGATTTTGTGATGATGCGTGAGTGGTCTTTCGCTTTTATATATATATATATATTGATTGATTATTTGCTTGATCGCAAATTTGGGGATCAGACATCATGGATTGCGAATAAGCCAACTGACGTAAAACAGATAGAAACACTTTGTCCTTCTCTTAGGAGAAGGTTTGACACTTTTATGGCACATGGGTTAGTAGCTGCAATAAGGTTATTTCTCATATCTTGATGTGACCAGCTTTTATTTTTCCCCCCCCCCGTTACAAGTAGTCCTTGACTTACGGCCGCAATTGAGCTCAAAACTTCCCATTGCTTAATAGAAAGTTGCTCAGTGAGTCTTTCCCCATTTTACGACCTCCCTTGCCACAGTTGTTCTGTGAATCCCTTAGGCTGTTAAGTTAGCAACACGGTTGTGATGTGAGTTGGGCTTCCCCGTGGATTTGGCTTGTCAGAAGGTCACAAAAAGGGATCACGATGTGACCCCCGGGACATTGCAACCGTCATAAATACGATTCCATCGCCAAGCGTCCAAATTTTGATCACGTGATCATGGAGACGCCGTGTGGAAAAACGCCCATAAATCGCTTCTTTTCAGTGCCATTGTAACGTCAAACAAACGGTCACTAAACCAGCGGTTGTAAGTCCAGGACTACCCTGTATTGGCCATTTGGGGGTTGGTTTAATTCTCTTCTTCCCTTTTCTTAGTCCAGCCAGACCCTCCAGAAAATGTAACGGTCTCGCCGATCCCAGGGAAGAAAAAAATGCTGCTTGTACGATGGGAGGCTCCCAGCTCCTGGTTATATCCTGAATATTTTCCCCTGCAATATATCATCCGTTATTCGAGAGATGGATCCAGGCTTAGCCGAACGGTGAGTGCGGGGGCTGGGAGTCCCTCCAGGTCATGGTTACGTTAATTGGATTACCATTTGTCTGAAATAGAGCTTCCTGCCTAAGCACGGGGTTGGACTAGAAGACCTCCAAGGTCCCTTCTATTCTATTCTATTCTATTCTATTCTATTCTATTCTATTCTTTATCCCATCTATTCTATATTCTCTTCTCTTTTCTTCTCTTTTCTCTTCTCCTCTCCTCTATTCTATTTCCTTCCCTTCCCTTCTACTCTACTCTATTCTAATCCATTCCACTCTTATCTCTTCTCTTCTCTTCTCTTCTCTTCTCTTCTCCTCCACTCTACTCTATTCTACTCTACTCTAATTCCATTCCATTCCCTTCTACTCTCCTCTATTCTATTTCCTTCCCTTCCTTTCCCTTCCACTCCACTCTACTCTATTCTATTCTAATCCATTCCATTCTAATCTATTCTCTTCTCTTCTACTCTACTCTACTCTAATCCATTTCATTCCACTCCCTTCTACTCTACTCTACTCTACTCTACTCTATTCCATTCCCTTCTACTCTACTCTACTCTATTCTACTCTATTCTGCTCTATTCTACTCTATTCGACTCTACTCTACTCTACTCTAGTCTACTCTAGTCTACTCTACTCTACTCCATTCCATTCCCTTCTACTCTACTCTACTCTATTCTACTCTATTCTGCTCTATTCTACTCTACTCTACTCTAGTCTACTCTACTCTACTCTAATCCATTTCATTCCATTCCATTCCCTTCTACTCTACTCTACTCTACTCTACTCTACTCTACTCTACTCCATTCCATTCCAATCTATTCTAATCTCTTCTCTTCTCTTTTCTCCTCTCCTCTCCTATATTCTACTCTATTCCATTCCCTTCTACTCTACTCCACTCCACTCCATTCTCTTCTACTCTCTTCTCTTCTCTTCTATATCCTATCCTATCCTATCCTATCCTATCTTATCCTATCCTATCCTATCCTATTCTTCATTCCACTATTTCCATTCCATTCCATTCCAATTCCAATTCCAATTCTATTTTATTCTATTCCATTCTATTTTATTCCATTCCATTTTATTCCATTCTATTCCATATCCTATATCCTATTCTATTCATAGCCTGAACTTCTGATCTGAATTTCTCTTTTTTTATTATTACTTTTTTGCCACAGACGTAGTCCTTGACTTACGGGTAGAATTGGGACCATGATTTCTGTTGCTAAACAAGGCAGTTTAGCCAGTCACGCCTGATTTTATGACCTTTTTTTGCCATGGTTGTTAAATGAATCATGCAACCATTAAGCGAATCTGGCTTTCCTCACTGATTTCGCTAATCAGAAGCTATCTGGGAAGCTCACCTATGACGATCACATGACCCCGGGGTATTGCATGAGTCATACAGGCAGTCCTTGACGTACAACAGTTCAAATGGTGACCATTTGAACTTAAACAGCACTGAGAAGAAGTGATGTAGTGACCGTTTTTCACCATTACAACCATTGCGCCAGCCCCACAGTCACACGATCAAAATTCGGACACTGCATTTACAGTGGTTTGATATATGATCCCCATTTGCAGCCTTTTGAAAAGCAAAGCCAACGGGAAAGCCAGATACATTTTTTTAAAAAAACAGATTAATAGTGTTGGAAGGGACCTTGTAGGTCATTTAGTCCAGCCCAAGCAGGAAACCCTACACCATTTCTGACAGATGGCTGTCCAGTCTCTTCTTGAAACACAATGTCCGAAGGCAGGCTGTTCCACAACATGTCACTAACTTAACAACTGCAGTGGTTCATTTAACAATCGTGGCAAGAAAGGGGGTAAAGTCACTTAACAACTACCTCGCTAAAGAACAGAACTGTTGAGCTCAATTGTGGTCGTAAATTGAGGACCTCCTATAAATACATCCCAATTGCCAGGGTGTGAAAACCAGTCATATAAGTCACGTTTTTCAGTGCCTTTGTAACATCAAACGATCACTAAACAAACGAATCATTTTAAGTCAAGGGCTAACCTGTATTTTTATTTGTTTCCCCAGACCAGGCCTATTGAGCAAACTTCCTTTAACCTCACCGGGATCCGTTCTGGCGTAACCTACCACATCCAAGTAGCTGCAAAAGACTTCCTGGACAATGGGGAGTACAGCGCCTGGAGTCTTCCGGCCTCTGGCACGTCCTGGGAGCCTGAGTGAGGGCCAAAGAGGGTGGACTTTGTAATACTTGAAACATGGTATTTGTAATACTGCTGCGCTGGCTAATTACACATAGGTTTTCTTGTATTTTCTTGTATTTAAATTGGCTTTTTCCATTAGATCTAGATCTAGATCTAGATCTAGATCTAGATCTATCTATCTATCTATCTATCTATCTATCTATCTATCTATCTATCTATCTAATGTTTTCTCACGTTTTCGTGGATACTTACATGTATGGTATTCAGCTTTGTTCGGGTATTTTCCCACGTCATTATAGTTGTGCTATAATGGCGTGGAAATACTCTGAACAAAGCTGAATACCATACATGTAAGTACCCGTGATAACTTAAGAAAACATATAGATGTGTTATGTCTCACCTTTCTTTTTTCCAAAAAAGATGAAAGAGTCCAAACTCACACAAACACAGGCAGGCAAGATGACTTGGTCTTTACAGAGTTAATCCTTTATACTGATAATGTCCTTGGCATTCCAACACACTCTGCCTGCCAAGTCTGAAATGATAACAAGAAAAAACTACTCACGGAAGATTCCAAAGCAGACCACAAAAAAACAGTCTCAATGAAACCTGGAAGAGAAGCAAACTTTGTCCCGTACAAAGTTTCCGGAGAAAACACACCCACTTTTATCCCCTGTGGGGTGTGTCTCAATGACTCAGCTCACTCTCTGACCCTCCCACGCCTTCTACGTTGCAGCTCACATTTCTTCCTACGACGCTGCCTAGGATCAAGCCAACATTCGTCCACTTGACTCCCTGTCAGGGGCTGCTCCGATATGCCCTCCTCCTCCTGATTAATCTCAGGCTATTCCGCTTGGTTGTCTGCTGAAACCTGAGGTATTATCAGGGAGGAAGGCATTGCCAGAGAGGAAGGTCCTGGGGAGGAAGGCATTCCCAGTTCCTCATCATCATCTTTCGAGTCCTCTTCCTCTAACAGCACAGGCTCGGGAATCGGAGCCACAACATATATGTATATGTATATGTATATGTATATGTATGTATACATTTGTTTTCGTAGATTTTCATAGGTACAGGTGTTCAGTGTTGGATATTTGAAGGAACCAAATTAATATCCAACACTGAACACTCCAGCAAGACAATAATCAAGGAAGCCATCGAGATAGAGAAACACCCCCATAACATGAATAGACGGGACGATACCTCCCGCCTACCAGACATCTGGAAGCTAGCCCTCACCAACAAACGAGTCCCAGCCACGAAAACCAACACCAGACCCAAAACAACATGGGACACCATCGCCAATCCCCCTCATCAGACCCAGGCCCAAGCCCATCCTATATACGGAGGATAACCACCATCCAGAAAATAGACCATGGCTGCTTCAGCAGCTGTCGCAACCCCCCGACCCCAAAACCAAACAAGCCGACACACGCCAAGAACACAGACCCAGACCCCAAACTCGAAGCCAGACTAAAACCCAGAATGCTACATCACGGCCACCCGCTCAGGACATCACATCAGAAAACTCAGGAAATTACACCACAAGAACTCAAGAAGTTGCAACACAGCAAATGACCCAGGATATCACAGCACAAGACTAAGGACACCACAGCAAGGAATCTCACAAGGTCATCACACAGCCCATTACCTAAGCCGTTACTACATAGGAGGCTAATGGAAAAAAGATCAAAACACAAACGACCCCGGAGATTACAACGCAGGACTCAGGATACCACAACAAAAGAACTCGCAAGCCCATCACACAACCCATTACCCAAACCGTTAAAACACGAGAGGCTAGTGGAAAAAAGATCACTACAAAACAAACAATCCAGGATATTACAGCACAAGATCCAGGATATCTCTACAACAAAACTCACAAGGCCATCACACAGCCCATTATACCAACATCAACTCTATCAACCATTCAAGAGGCAGCAGTGCAGCCAACTAGCCCAGCATACCAGACCCCATCACCAGTATTTATAATGAGACGGCAGCTCCGATCACACACTGCTTGCACTGGCACGAAGCCGAAAGCAGCAGCCTGAGGATGGCGAGTGGGACCTTGCCGAAACGTCGCCAAGATACTCCTAATCTTACACGGGAAAAGACCCGAACACACCTAGACCAGGCTTCTGATGGCAGATGAGATTCTGCCAAAACGTTGCTACAACTTTAAAAGCACAACTACAATGATGTGGGAAAATACCCGAACAAAGCTGAATGCCATACATGTAAGTACCCATGAAAACTTAAAACACACACACACACACACACACACACACACACACACGTATGTATGTATGTATGTATGTATGTATGTTATGTTATGTTTCACCTGTATCCACAGGTGAGAATATAAATTTCCAGAGTTCAAAATATTCAAACAAGAACAAAACCAGACTCAAAAGAGTTAACTGTACTGTTTTCCAGTCCTTGGCAATCTTCCCGGAATCTGTCTGGCAATTCAGAATTGTCCATAAATCACAACAGCCCTTCAAATGTATCCTTTCAAATCCACAAAGCACTTTGCTCCAAGCAAAGATTGAGAGTCAGCAGGCCTCCTTAAATCCCCTGGATGGGCATGTCAGTCTCGCTAATCAATGTCTGGCTTGATGCCTCCTTTCAGATTGTGATTGACGTTTCAATCTTCTAGTCCTAGCATCAAGCCAGCATCCGTCAGTCTCTTCCTCACTCGAAGCCTTTGGCTCATTCTGTGGATCAGCTGCTGACATCCGAGGCATGAACAAAGTAGAAGGTTCTGGAGAGGACTGTCTCTCCAACAATCTCTCATCCTCCTGACTCACATCTGTGTCCTCTGATAATTCAGACTCCACATTCACAGCAGGCTCAAACCTTCCAGCTTCAGAGGCATCAGAGTCAAAACTCCCAGCAGGGTCAATCCTTCCAGTCACAACATATATATATATATAAATTATATATAAATATATATATGCATATATTAATTAATATATACATATACATATACATACATACATACATACATACATACATGCATATATATATATATATGTTTTCTTAAGTTGGCTGTGAAAGTCTGACTCACAGACGAACACAATACAGAAGCCTGATGATGGCAGATGAGATTCTGCCGAAACGTTGCTACAACTTTAAAAGCACAACTACAATGACGTGGGAAAATACCCGAACAAAGCCGAATACCATATATATATATATATATATATATACACACACACAAAATATATATATAAAAGCGAAAGACCACTCACGCATCATCACAAAATCTCCAGAACCGTAAAGCCTACAAACTTGAAATTTGGTACGTATGTTCCTCTTGGCTTCTAGGGGCTCACTAAGAAAGGATTTTTTGAAATGACCATCAGAGCATTAGTATTTCGCATTTATTATTAACACACCCTGATGCTAAGGAGTTCTACTCCCCCTCCCCACCTGAAAAGAAATCTATTCCAAATGTAAAACACAGAGGAGTTTCAGTTTTACTTTCACAGCAGTAAGCAGCTTTAGTACAGAACAGTTGAGCTAAGACACACCCATGCTCCTTGCTGTCTCCTTGCTCACATAGCAAATACTGCTTCAGTTTCCAAACAGCCCTCAACTCTCTCACACACTGACAGGACACTAGCCAGACAAATACCAATGGATGCTGATGGAGAGAAGCACATATTTTTCCCCTTATTTTCCTCCCCAAAAACTAAGGCTGATCACATAGTTTTGTAGCGAAGCAAGAGTACAGAGCTAGTTGCTAATAATTTCCCATAAACCTTAACCTTCAAGAAATAGCCTCTCTTTCAGAAACGGACCAATTTGTTTTTAGCTGTTCTCAAGCTTCCATGAACAATGAAAATAGTGAAGCCCAACCTTGGGAAACACTGAGAAGGATCTTACCCAAACCCATTTTTATGTTTCTCCATAGACATACCACATAGAGATAAATTTTCGCCATTATGATTTCCCTCTTATCTTCAGGTTTCTTAAGAATCTACCCATCACAATTGTAACTTAGTCCATCTTCCATGCTGTTGTTTGTCCTTATCTCCTTTTTCGTGTCATCTTTTTAATCATTATACTGTAGATTGCTCAAGAGTTGAATATGTCCTGTTGAGTTGCTGCTGGTGATTCTTGGGAGCCACCAAGATAAAACCTTTTCCAGAAGGATCTGGAATTGAAGATTGCTAAATATAAATATTAGTATAAAAACCTGTTAGTTTTTTAGTCTAATTCTCCTCTTAGGCATTTTATGTGAGGCAAAAATCCAGGGCATCTGATAATTTCAGGGAAAACTCTGATTAAAGTTAAAAAGTTAAAGCAAAATTCAGGGACACTCTACTTTTCAAGAAAATAAATGAGATCTCTGCACACACTCTGACATCATTCCTGATAAGGAAAAAAACCTATAATGCCTGTTAGGATTCAGTTCAGGAATACATTATCATAAACACATTTTGTCTCCAGTCAGAGAAAAATAACTGTATATTTTCAAGGTCATTTTCGGCTTTGCTACTTTTCAGCTTGGAAGCTTTTTTTCTTTTCTGTTAAGGTTGAAGATGGCTATTTTGAGACCATTATACCTTAAATGTGTAAAAAAAATCATCAAAGAAACTTGGTAGTTCCACCTTGGACAGCAAAATGGGCAACTTATAAATTTAATAAATAAATAAAAATAAATACAAGAATTGGTTTAATGGTCTTCATTTGTCTGATGTCATGCATCACTATTCCTATTGTATGCTGACATTTAGTCTCTGTTCTTAATTGGCATTTTAAAATTCAATTTATAACAAAAGATTTCATAAGCCATTTGGGATAACTGGTTTGGAGAGGCAATATATACATCTTAAAGACAAAACATAAATAAACTCAACAACATCCTGGGAGGATGGAAGAAAGCTCTGAGCATGCAGCAATAATTATTATCATTAATTATACAGGTTGCAACGAAAATTATTTTAGGATTTAATCCTTCTCTGTAAACAGTACAAAGCATCTAATAAACCTTATCCCCAAAGCAATTTCGCTTTTTAATGAAAAAGGAGCCTTCAATAATTCGAAGTATTAAATATTTAACAGAGGTAATGAATATTTAATGCGCATATTTTATGAAAGGCCTTTAATAACGTCTACTGAACTTAATCCATCTTTCTCCAGCCCCGGAACTAGAGATGCCAGATCTTTGTTTCCCCAACGGAGTATTTTAGGGAAGGACAAACGACGCGACATAAATAGGCACGCTGGGCGCTGATTAAAAGACGTAAAAACGGAGCGACGGCTTATGGCGGGGAATTACTGTAGACGGACCGCCAAGCAGACCAATAGGATGCGCCTCCTGCTCCGTTCCGACGTGCGATAGCCAATAGTAGCGGAGGAGGCTGAACGAGTTGGTAATCCCGGAAGTGGCCGGTATTTGGGGAGAGTTTTAGGGCGACTGGGAACAACCGCGAAGGGCCAAAATGTCGGAAAGGAAAGTGTTAAACGTGAGTGAAAGGAAAGAGGCGGAAAAACATGGCTGGGGGCGGTTGGGGGCCTGGGAGGGTGGGGTTGGGGGCCTGGGAGGGTGGGGTTGGGATGTCGGCCTACCTCGCAGGGTTGTTGTAAAGAGGCCAACCTATGCAAGGGAGAATGGAGTGGATTCATCAACTATTTAAGGATCTGCTGGGATCCACTTGGATCTTGGGCCTACCTAGGCTGTTGATATTAATAAATGATCAGTTTGGGAGGGATGGCTCTTTTTTTCCAATTTTTTAAAATTGAAAATTGGGGGTTAATATGTATTTTTGTCTTTTATTATTTTTATGTATTTTTGTCTTTTATTATTTTTTATTCCCTTTTAAAATGTTTTTCGTCTAGTTTTGTTTTGATTCTTTGATTTTTTTCTTTTGGAGTTTGGTTGTTTTAATTATTTTAATAATTGTTTAATTATTCAAAATATTGTTTTAATCTTTTGCATTAAATAAAACAGAAAGAAAAAAGTTATTTCAATTGTATTTTTATTTTGGGGTGTTCTAGAAATATTATCCTCCAGATTTCCATCCATCTAAGATTGATAGTAAGGCTATAGATATTAATAAATGGTGTTATTTTTTTTTGTTTTTTTGTTTTTTGTCTCCTTTCAATTGAAAATTGGGAGGCTAATGTATGCTTTTGTCTTTTGTTTTTTTAAAATTCATTTTTAGTTTTTTTCTCTAGTTTTGTTTTGACTTGTTTTTTTTCTTTTGCAATTTGTGTTTTAATCTTGAATAAAATAAAATTAAAAGAAAAAAGTAAATTCAATTATATTTTTTATTTTTGGGCGTTCTAGAAATACTATCCTCCAGATTTCGATCCATCTAAAATCCCTAAGCTTAAACTTCCAAAGGACAGGCAATATGTGGTCCGGCTAATGGCTCCCTTTAACATGCGGTAAGAGATGTTTAAATTCTGTTTATCTTGGGAATATTCAATTTCTAAAATGAGTTCAGTGTGCTGTGGTCCTATTTTTTTTGGAAATAATAAAGGACAATCTGGTCAATGCTGAAAAAAGGGTCATAAAGATGAAAAAAAGTTAATTGTTTGTGTTTATAACTTTGCTTTACAAAGGAAAATTCAAGACCAAAACCAAAGAAATTATATTCCTATTCCAGGCTGGCTGGGGAATTCTGGGAATTGAAGCCCACTCATCTTACAGCTACCAAGGTTGGAAATCTATATAAAAGCAAAATACCCCTCACGCATCATCACAAAATCTCCAGAACCATAAAGCCTACAAACTTGAAATTTGGCACATATGTTCCTCTTAGCTTCTAGGTTCTCACTAAGAAAGGATTTTTCAAAATGACCATCAGAGCATTAGTATTTCCTATATTATTATTATTATTAACCCGCTCTGATGCTAAAGAGTTCTACTTCCCCTCCCCACTTGAAAAGAAATCTGTTCCAAATGCAAAACACAAGCAGAGAGGTGTTTCAGTTTCAGAGCACCAAGCAGCTTTAGTACAGAATAGTTGAGCTAAGCCATGCCCAGGCTCCTTGCTGTCTCCTTGCTCACACAGCAAATACTGTTTCAGTTTCCAAGCAGCCCTCAACTCTCACACACTGACAGGACACTAGCCAGATGAATACCGATGGATGCTGGTAGGCAGAAGCAGAATTTTTTCCCCTTATTTTCCTCCCCCCAAACTAAGCCCAATCACATAGTTTTGTAGCAAAGCACAGGTATCGAGCTAGTACTGTAATAAAAGAAAGTTGCGAATTCCTGGATTCCAGGGTAAAATTTACTGCCTGATAGGAAGTAAACATATTGACTTGGTTTGCACATTGTGCTAAGCCATGAACTTTCTTTAAGGCAGCGGGAGCTATAAAGCTCTTCCAAAGAGGGGAGAGGGCAACCAAAGATCCTCTAGGCAATGACGTTAACCCTCTGGAGCACCGTCCTAGCTGTCCCTGTGCAACTGGCAAACCATACAGAGGTGCAGGAAGTTAAGATACTCCCTTCGGTGCAGCGGTAGAAGGTTCCTCAGCAGTTTTTCATTCAGTTGTTGTTTCCTGAGAAGCCTCAGGTAGTAGAATCTCTGCTGGGCCCTTTTGACCAGGGCTGCAATATGAGCGCCCCAGGTCAGGTCCTCTTTTAGGGTAAACACCCAGAAAATTGGCCACTTGCTCTGCTCGGTCTCCCTTGAGAAGCAAGGGCTGGATGTCTGATCTGTTCCTTCTATAGTCCACTATAAGCTCCTTGGTCTTATTGGTGTTGAGGACCAAGTTATGGTCTCCATACCACAAAAGCAACCAGTCCACCTCATCTTGGTAGGCAGACTCATCCCCCCCGCCCCCAAGATGTCTGGCCTTCAGGTGCTCTCTGTGGCAGCCCCTCAAATATTGGAAGACTGTTGTCATGTCTCCCCTGGTCTTTCTCTTCCCTAGACTAGCCAGGCCCAGTTCCTGCAACCGTTCTTCATATATTTTAGCCTCCAGTCCCCTCATCATCCTGGTTGCTCTTCTCTGTAATTTTTCTAGATTCTCAACATCTTTTTTATAATGTGGTGACCAAAACTGGATGCAGGACTCTAGGTGTGGTCTTACTAAGGCTTTGTAGAGTGGTATTAGTGCCTCACTTGATCTTGATCCTAACTTAACAGCTACAATGATTCACTTACCAACGGTGGCAAGGAAGGGTGCAAAACGAGGCAAAATTCACTTCACAACTGTCTTGCTTTGCAATAGAAACGTTGGGCTCCGTTGCGGTCATAAGTCAAGGACTGTCTAGACACAATTTCTGCTGACGACTCGTGGCTTGCTTCTACCAGCAGTTGCAAATAGCCTGAGCCCACAAGGCAAGCTCAGTGGTGGGCTTCCAAATTGCACACTTATCGGTTCTGCGTGCGAATCAGCCGAGTTAAAAATCAACGGAATATAGGATGGGAAAGGGCCAGTCAGATGTGGTATTTGCCCGTTCTCCAAACTGGTCAAAATTTCTGCTCCAGGTTTCGCCCGAACTGGTCCAAACCGGCTGAATACCACCACTGGGCGAGATGTACATAAACCTCCATGATGAGGGTGAAAAAGGTCTGTAAATGAATGAAGGATGAGAGTTTGCATTTCTTGAGGTGGTTTCGTTTAGTTAAGTTTAAGTTTATTGACATTGCACCTCGTATAACGAAATGAAATGCCATCTTCAGTGTACACGAGAACACTAAAAATAAAACACAAACCCACATCCTTCGCACTCCACACATAGAATTGAAAACCCCTGATATTGCATTAATATTGCATTATATACAATAGAATTCAACAGAGCTGCTGCCCTGGGATAGAAGCTGTTTTTCAGCCTATTTGTCCTTGTTTTTATTATCCGGTACCGTCTGCCAGATGGTAATAGTTAAAAAAAGGGGGGGATTCCCGGGTGAGAAGATGAGATGGATCTTTGAGGATGTTTTGAACTTTCTTAAGGCAGCGGGAGCTATAAAGCTCTTCCAAAGAGGGGAGAGGGCAACCCATGATCCTCTGGGCAATGACGTTAACCCTCTGGAGTGCTAACCCTCTGTGCAGCTGGCAAAACAATACAGAGGTGCAGTAAGTTACGATACTCTATGGTGCAGCGGTAGAAGGTCACCAGCAATTTTTCCATCTTACAGGTGCAAGACTTGCGGCGAGTACATTTACAAGGGCAAAAAATTTAATGCCCGGAAAGAGACGGTCCAGAATGAATCTTATTTGGGACTTCCCATCTTCCGGTTTTACATCAAATGCACCCGCTGCCTGGCAGAAATCACCTTCAAGGTAAAACCTCTTCAGGTCTCTCTCCTCTTCCAAACCTAGAATGTAGCACAGGGGTGTCCAACTCCATTTCGTGAAGGGCTGCATCAGGGCTGTGGTTGACCTCGGGGGGACCGGGTGTGTGGCCGAAGGAGTGGGAGTGGCCAAGCTTGACGCCACTTCCCCAAACTGCTGCTATGTTTTCTTCTTCACGCTGGGTAGACCGGGTCGAACCCAGGCTGGCCCGGTGTTTCCTCTTCGCATTGGGTCGAACGGGCCGAAGGGATGTGGGTCAGTCCTTTAATATTTTTCCAGGGTGGCCGCGTGGGCCGGAATCCAACCACATTGTGGGATATGAGATTGAAACCCCCTGATTTAGAATAATAAAAGTTGGAAGGACCTTGGAGGTCTTCTAGTCCACCCCCCTGCACGAGCCGAAGACCCTGTATACCAGTGGTGGCTAACCCTTTGGGGGCTCCTGTGCTAAAAATTGTGTGCGCGCTCCCTTGCTGCCACCCAGAAGGCAATGCGCGCACGCCCCCTGCACATGCGCACGCATTCCCCCGCAATCCCCCGCCTCCCGGCTGGTTTTTGCCCTGTTTGAGGCCTTTTTTCGGCCTCCCAGACTTTGAGGAAAGCCTCTGCAGCCTGAAAAACAGGCCCGTGTCGTCACTTCCGGTATTTCCGGAAATACAGGAAGTGATGAAAAGGGCCTATTTTTTCAGGCTGCAGAAGCCTTCCTCAAGCCTTTGGGAGGCCGAAAAAGGCCTCAAACAGGCCCAAAATGAGCTGGGAGGCGCACGCAGGCGCAGTGAGGTAAGTTTACCCGCAACTCACGTGCCGGCACAAATTGGCTCCGTGTGCCACCTTCCTCATGAGTTTCCATCCAGCAAAGGGTGGAAACTCATCAAGGAGAGAAGTAACCTAGAACTGGGGAGGAATTTCCTGACAGTTAGAACAATTAACCAGTGGAACTACCTGCCTCCAGAAGTTGTAAATGCTCCAACGCCGGAAGTTTTTCCGAAGAGACTGGATAACCATTTGTTTGAGGTGGGGTAGGGTTTCCTGCCTAAGCAGGGGGCTGGACTAGAAGATCTCCAAGGTCCCTTCCAACTTTGTTATTCTATTCTATTCCATTGTTTCTCGTCATGCCTTTTGGGGCTTTGGAGAATAGTTTGATCCTCTCGTCTTTGTAGCAGCCCCTCAAATATTGGAATACTGCTGTCGTGTCTTCCCCCAGTCCTTCTTTTCATTAGACTGTGACCGTTTTTCGTAAGTTTTAGCTTCCTGATTTGTTGCCGTTTTCTGCACTCTTTTTGAAGTCTCAACATCTTTTTTGTAGAGTTGTAATTGCAGGAATGTTCTTATCTTGGATGGCAGACCTCACATAAGGAATGTTTACAAGCAATTACAACTCAGGCAAACAAAGTCACTAATCTAAAGGAGGATTAGAGAGAGGAAGTAAACATATGTTAGACTTTAACTAGAGATAATTAATTGTGTTAATTACTATGCTAAACAATAGCAAAAGTTAAGCAATAACCAGTTAACCAACGTTGGAGGATTACTAAAAATGTGTATAAATGCAAGACTAGATTCCAATAAAGTTCATTATGATCCAGTTGATCATGATCAAGCAATTATGACTCATCATTACAACACTTTTTTTATATTGTGATGACCAGAACTGGATGCCATATTCCAAGTCTAATCTTCCTAAGCCTTTGTAATGCGGTACTACTGTGTTTTTCCGAAAATAAGACCCAGTTGTCAGGGTTCCGACGGATGCCCTAATTCATGAGCCTCGAGCCAAGTTTCAAAAGAAATCCAATTATTTATTAGGAGCAACATTTCGGCAAGTTGCCATGTACGGCCTGCTCTGCCCCACGTAATTTACTGCCCCATGACCCTGTTTTCCTCCCAGGGTGTGTCATCAATCACATTCTCCAATGGAGCACTTTCCCGGGCTGTAGAAAACACGCCTCTTCAGCTGGCTCTAGTAACCTGGATACAATCTGGAGTAAGGTATGCTGGTCACGGCAACCCAGCTGCTCCATCAGTTCTTCCCCTTCCTGCCTGTGGCAACTCGAGAGTCAGCCAGGAATGCTTTACGAGCTGACGCCAGTCTTATATATTTTTTTTTTGCCACCAAAAAAAGGCCAGGTCTTATTTTCAGGGAATGTCTTCCACTCACTCCCCTCGCCACAGCGGCCCCAACAGCCCTGCTCAGCAGGAAGTCTCTGCCAGCCCGTTTCTGCGGCTGCTTGCTCCTCACTTTCAGGAAGAGCCCCTGCAGCCGAGAAACGAGCTCTGTATTGATGTGCATGGTGCCCCCTGGCCTTCCGTTTCGCCACCAGAGGGGATAGGTCTTATTTTTGGGAAAACACAGTAGAACCACTGATGTGATCTTGATTCTATCCCTTCATTCATGCAGCCTAGTTGAGGACTACTTGTATCCCAGGGTTCTCTCCAAGGTCAGGGTAGCTGCCTGCTATTCGGTGCAGAGCACACAGGAATATCTTTGCAGGATGTTTGTCGCTATCAGGTGCAAACGTTAACTCCAGCCAGTTCATTAGAGCACCAGATCTTCCTTGGTTCAGCCCTTCCAGTTACAGACCTGAGAATTAAACCTCTTCTCTCTTTGTCTTATTCTCTCCTCAGACCGACCCCGAAAACACAGATTATGCCATGGAGCACGGAGCCACCCGAAACTTCCAGGCCGAGAAATTGCTGGAGGAAGAGGAAAAACGCCTGCAGAAGGAAAGAGAAGATGAAGAGCTGAATAACCCCATGAAGGTGAGGTAACCAATCCTTTGCCACAAAAGGAAATTTTTATTCTGCCTTTTCCTAAATAGACAGGGAGAGCAGGAACTCAGCACTTGGGAGAACTGGATTTCTTGGCTGGGTTGTTTGAAGGCACCAGGTCTTATTTTCGGGGGATGTCATCCACTGACTCACCTCACTTGCCTGCGTCACCCCCGGCCTCCTTTTCGCTGTCAGAGGCCTTCAGATACTTCTTCTTCTGTAGCCAATAACAGAGCTCTGGATCGATCCAGAGCTTTGTTATCAGCTCCAGAGGCCTCCGGGAAAGCCCCGCCAGCCTTGCCGACTGCAGAAGAAAAGGACCGGCAAGGCAGATGTCAGGATGTGCCAGGTCTGCCTACAGTTGTCCAAAAGGAAGTAATAGGGCAGCTCCACCACCTCCACGCCCGGAAGAATCAGATAATATACTGCAGGACCGATTTCAGCATATGGACTGGAGTACGTTTGCTTCTCAAGCTACCTCTGACTCTCACATGGACATTGATAAATATACCTCCTCCATTTTGGATCGTATTAACTTCACGATCAACAGTGTCACAACTGAGAAACAGATCATCATATATCCTAATCAGAAGCCGTGGATGAATAGGGAGGTCCGTCTCTTGCTTAAGGCTCGGGACGTTGCCTTCAGATCCGGTGACAAGACAGGCCTATAGTGCATCTAGGGCCAATTTGAGAAGGGGTATTAAGAAAGCAATGCGTAGCTATAAGCTAAGCATTGAGGATCACTTTGCTAACTCCAATCCTCGGCGCACGTGGCAGGGCAATCCAGAATATTACCGACTACAAGCCAGCCCGTTTTACTCCCTCATTTGCTAATGTCTCGTTTCTTGACGAGCTAAATGATTTTCATGCTCACTTTGAACGAGACAACCAGGAGATAGTCACCAAGATCAGACTCTCTGTAAACTTACAGCCCCTCACACTCTCCTATCACTGAAGTCTGTGCTGTTCTGAGCCGGATCAACACACAGGCCCCAGTGGCATTTCAGGACGTGCACTTAGGGGCTTGTGCTGCATGGTTGTCTGTGGTTTTGACTGATATTTTCAACCTGTCTCTTTCCCAAGCAACTGTACCAACTTGCTTCAAGACCACTTCCATCGTGCCGGTGCCTAAACACTCCCCAGCCAGACTGTCTGAATGACTACAGCCCGATAGCACTTTCACCTACAATCGTGAAATGCTTCGAGTGGCTAGTCCTGGCACATCTCAAAACTTGCCTCCCAACTACACCTGGACCCTTACCAATTTGCCCACAGCAAGAACAGAAGTACCGAGGATGCTGTTTCCATAGCCTTACACACCCCTTTGATACACCTGGACAATAAGAATACCTAGGTTAGAATGCTGTTTGTTGACTTTAGTTCAGCATTTAATACAGTCCAGGTTGATCACTAAAACTTGGCGACCTTGGTAGTAACACGACTCTTTGTCATTGGATGCTGGACTTTTTTTGACAAACAGACCACAACATGTCAAGTTGAATAACTCCACTTCATCCACTCTCACCCTGAGTACTATCCAAGTACTATCCCTGAGTTTTTATCCAAGTGCAGTTTTGAGTTTGAATGCAGGGTCATAAGATTTTTGTGGAATTTAATGGCTGAGAGTAATGGGGTATTTACATTTTTAAATTGTATAGAGATTATTGTATGGTTTGTTGTGTCTAGTTTTATTTTTTCTTTCAATGGTGTTGTCCAGTTTTACTTGTGGAAGAGCACCTCATTTCGTTGCACCCGCTTGCGAGTGTAATGACAAATAAATTCTTATGTCTTATGTCTACTGGCGTACCCCAAGGCTGGTGCACGCAGGCAACACCACAGTGATCGGACTCATCAACGCTGACGATGATTCAGAGTACAGGGAGGAGGTGCAGTGCGTAGCTACACGGTGCGCTGACAATAACTTATTACTTAATGGCTAACAAGACCAAAGAGCTCATTGTGGACTACAGGAAAAAGAATGGTCACACACACTCTCCTATAGACATCAATGGGAGAACATGTCACCAGCTTCAAATTCCTGGGGATCCACCTCTCTGAGGACTCGTCCTGGCAGATTAACACCACTAGTCTGATTAAGAAAGCTCACCAGCGCCTCTTCTGCCTGAGGTTACTGAGGAAGAATCACCTCCCCTCGGCTATTCTGACTAATTTCGACCGCTGCACAGTCGAGAGCATCTTAACTAGCTGTATCTCAGTTTGGTATGGAAATTGCACTATAAAAGAAAAAATGGCATTACAGAAGGTGGTGAAAACCGCCCAAGGCATTATAGGGATTCCACTTCCTGCCATTGTGGACATTCGGAGGAAACGATGTCTGCGTAAAGCCCACAGCATCCTCAAGGACCCCTTCCATCCAGGCCACAAGCTGTTAACTCTTCTTCCATCTGGGAGGGAGGTTCGGATGCCTGCAGTCTAAGACCAGCCCGGCTAGGGAACAGCTTTTACCAGACAGCGGATTCCTGGCCAAACTCCTCAGTTCGTTTGTCCCCACACATACGCTGATGCTTCCCTTGATAATATATGATGTGTTTTGTATCGTTCTGTGTGCATTTGTATTTATATTCAACGTGCCCATAAACATTTTGTACAGTTGTATATGTTCATATATGTGAAGTCACACTTGTCTTTGTGTGCTCTCGTACATACATGTTGTTGTGTTTTCCACGGACATATCCATAGATGCCTCGCATATTTGCACACGTATATTTATATTTTACTGTTGTTTTGCACTCTGGTTGGATGCTAACTGCATTTCATTGCCTGTATCCATGGCAGTGACAATAAAGTTGAATCTAATCTAATCTAATCTAATCTAATCTAATGCATCCCCACCCTAGCATAATTTTTACCTGTCTACTCTGCAGTGGGCAGGATCTTAATTAGGGCTTATTTTGGGGGGGTAGGGCTTCTATTGGGTGTGCGTGTAAAAATCAAGCTAGGACTTACTTTCAGGGTAGGTCGTATTTTCAGGGAAGCGGTGTGTGTGTGTGTGTGTGTGTGTGTGTGTATTCCTTGACTTACAACCGGTTGCTTAGTGACCATTCAAAGTTATAGCAGACGGAGACACACAAATATACTGCAGTCCCCAGACCAAATTTTGGGCACTCGGCAACTCTTTGTTTATTTTTCTGCCTTTGTAGTTTTTTAGAAATAACTCAAGACGGTAAACATAGGCAGTACACCTTCCTGTTTTCCCCATAATTTTGTGAGGTGGGTTGAGCTGAAAGAGAGTGACAGGCTCAAAGTCATCCAGCCGGCTTTTATGCCTGAGGCAGAACTAGAACTCACCATCTCCCGGTCATTGGCCCAGTCATCCAGTCGGCTTTCCTGCCTAAGGGAGGACTAGAATTCACCGTCTCCTAGTGATTGGCCCAAAGTCCCCCAGCCACCTTTCCTGCCTAAGGCGGGACTAGAACTCACCGTCTCCCGGTCATTGGCCCAAAGTCACCCAGTCGGCTTTCCTGCCTAAGGGAGGACTAGAATTCACTGTCTCCTAGTGATTGGCCCAAAGTCCCCCAGCCATCTTTCCTGCCTAAGGCGGGACTAGAACTCACCGTCTCCCGGTCATTGGCCCAAAGTCCCCCAGCCACCTTTCCTGCCTAAGGCAGGACTAGAACTCACCGTCTCCCAGTGATTGGCCCAAAGTCCCCCAGCCACCTTTCCTGCCTAAGGCGGGACTAAAACTCACCGTCTCCCGGTCATTGGCCCAAAGTCCCCCAGCCACCTTTCCTGCCTAAGGCGGGACTAGAACTCACCGTCTCCCGGTCATTGGCCCAAAGTCCCCCAGCCACCTTTCCTGCCTAAGGCAGGACTAGAACTCACCGTCTCCCGGTCATTGGCCCAAAGTCACCCAGCCAGCTTTCCTGCCTAAGGGAGGACTAGAATTCACCGTCTCCTAGTGATTGGCCCAAAGTCACCCCAGCTGGTTTTCATGGCTAAGGAAGGACTAAAAGCAACCGTGTCCTGGTGATTGGTGCAGTCACCCAGCCATCTTTCATGGCTAAGGTGGAACTAGAACTCACCGTCTCCTGGTGATTGGCCCAAAGTCACCCAGCTGGTTTTCATGGCTATGGTGAGACTAGGACTCACCACCTGACGATTGGCTGCTACTGAGTCTCATTCTCCCTTCTGGAAGAGCCAGGCCAGAAGAAAAGGAAAAAATAAATACCAAAAATAAGTAATGTCTCACTTTGGGGTTTTTTTTTGGTCCTTGTTCTCTCATCCCAGAGCTGCTTTTCCAAAAGGCAACTGGGATTTCTTGGTTTTTTCCTCTTTGAAAACCTTTGGCTTGTCATCCAAGAACCTTCCTCGGTTCTAACGATTCGTTCTAACTAACTATCCTGCGAGTCCTAACACATTTCTGTTTTTTATTTTTTTTATTTTTCCCCCCCAGGTTTTGGAGAACAGAACCAAGGATTCCAAGCTAGAGATGGAAGTTCTGGAAAACTTGCAGGAGCTGAAAGAACTCAACCAACGCCAGGCCAACGTGGACTTTGAATCCATGCTGCATCAGTACAAAGAGTTTGAGGAACAGCAGAAACAGCGGGAGTTGGAGGAAGATGAGCAGGAAATGAAGTGAGCCTCACGAATCTTGTCCCAAGATCTGCTCTTGCCATTTTTGGCGAGGTTGGGATCCTTTGATATGTCCACTAGGAGTATCTCCCACTAATACCCTACTTTCCCTGAAAATACGACCTACCCTGAAAGTCAGTCCTACCTTGATATTTTACATGTGCACCCAATATAAGCCCTACCCCCAAAATAAGCCCTAATTAAGATCTCGCCCACTCCAGAATGCACAGGTAAAAATTAAGCTAAGGTGGGGATGTGGGCAGTGGAGCTGCACTACTACTTACCTTTGGACAGGTGTAGCCAGGCCTCGCACACCCCGACACCTGTCTTGCCGGCCCATTTCTTCTGCAGCTGGCAAAGCTGACAAGGCTTTCCTGAAGGCCTCTGGAGCTGATAAGAAAGCTCCGGATCGATCCAAAGCTCTTTTAAAGGCTGCAGAGGCCTTCAGGAAAGCCTTGCTGGCTGCAGAAGAAGTTCCTGAAGGCCTCTGACCGCGAAAAGGAGGCCAGGGGCGACGTGCGCAAAGCGAGGTTAGTCAGTCTATGACATCTCCCAAAAATAAGACCTGGTGTCTTTTTGGGTGGCGTGTGTGTATACACACACACACACACACATATATATATATTTGTTTTCTTAAGTTTTTGCAGGTACTTACATGCATGGCATTCAGCTTTGTTTGGGTATTTCCCACGTCATTGTAGTTGTGCTTTTAGCAACGTTTCGGCAGAATCTCATCTATACAGAAGCCTGATGATGGCAGATGAGATTCTGCCGAAACGTTGCTACAACTTTAAAAGCACAACTACAATGACGTGGGAAAATACCTGAAGAAAGCTGAATGCCATATCTATATCTATATATCTATATCTATATATCTATATATATCTATATCTATATATCTCTATAATATATAATATATATATAAAAGGCAGGGTCTTATTTTCAAGGAAACACGGTATCCACCAGCAACCGATGCTTGTTGGACTTCTGTCCCAATCCAGAAGGAATACAGAGATAGGATAGGATAGGATTTCACAGTTGATAACCCTTGATAGATACGTTATCCATGAATTTCTCCAGTGTGCCTGGAAGTTACCAGGTTGGGGTCCATCACCATGTTTTGTGGCCATGGATTCTACAGGTCCACGATGACCTATGTGAAGAAGTCTTTCTCAGAAAAGAAAAGAAAAAAAACAAATAAAACTTTTTAGGTCCTTGGTGCTCTTGAACTTGGTTGCTTTCTAGCGGACGTTTCATGACCTAACTAGATAATACCATCAGTGCTAGTAGAGATTGGGGTTTGCTCTCAATTGATATTTATATTCTAATGGCTTGCCCTGTCAGTGTTGGTGGGCGTGCTTTTTGACTAGGATGTTGTTTACTTTTAAGTTATTTCTCTGAGTTGCTGGTTCCTTGATCGGGTGTCTGTGGAGATTCTCCGTCATCCAAAGTCATGGTTGTCCCAAAGGCGTTTTTTCAAGAGGCAACTGGACTTTCTTTTTTTTTTCTCTTGAAGACGTTTCTCTTCTCATTCAAGAAGCTTCTTCAGCTCTGACAGGATAGTGGGGGAATGGAAGGATTTATACTCCTTGCAGACAGCTGGTCGTTTGCATTCTTTTTAGAGAGTCGTTGAAGCCACTTGGAGGTTGGTCTGTGTCCCTCAGGGTCACCCGAGTAGTGCAAATAGGTGTGGAGCCTTCTTGGAACTGCTGAAAGGGCTGCGTTGTAGACTGGAGATATATAATGTTGCATCCCTCCTCCTTTAACAGAACAGATTATCAGAGTTGGAAGAGACCTTGTAGATCATCTAGTCCAACCCAGACACCCTGCACCATTTCTGACAGATGGGAGTCCAGTCTCTTCTTGAAAGTCTCAAGTGATGGCGCCCCCACAACTTCCGAGGGCAAACCTGTTCTGTGGCTGTTCCTTTGTTGAGAGTGGGCTGTTCAGGTTTGACCGGTGGCCTCAACGGCTCTCTACAAAGGATGCAAATGACCAGCTGTCTTGCAAGGAGTATAAATCCTTCTTGTCTTCCACCCTCCGGTTTGAGCTGAGGAAGCTTCTTAGATGAGAAGCGAAACGTCTTCAAAAGAAAAAAAAAAACAAAACCAAAAAATCCAATCGCCTCTTGAAACGAAAAGCAGCTTTGGGACTTCCTGGATTGGGGTTTTGCTTCCTAGCAGGTGATGACTATACAGTCCGTCGTTGAACTCGCTCCCCCACGCTCTCTTCCCTGTCGGTAGCCGGCCCACATTATCTCTTTCCCCGTCTTCTGTCTCGCCCAGATCCATGCTGGAGCAAGCTCAAAGCCGGAGGCTGCTGGAAGACTCCGATTCAGAAGAAGAACTCCCTCCAGTTCGTCCAAAACCACCTGCCAAAGGGAAACCCACTGACATCCTGCAACAGGTATGGGAAGAATCCTTTGAGGGTCTCCCCCAACAGGTGGGCTGACCTCATGGATTGCCCCTCTTCACGGGAGTCTCGCTTCCTGCCTTGAGTAGTGAGGCCGATGTACCTTCTGTAGGTTGTTCTTGACTTACAAACATTCGAACAGAATAAGAATAGAATAAGAATAGCATAGCATAGGATAGCATAGGAATAGGAATAGATGGGATAAAGATTAGAAGAGAGAGGAATAGAGTAAAGAATAGAATAGAATAGAATAGAATAGAATAGAATAGAATAGAATAGAATAGAATATAGAAAATAATAGAATATAGAAAATAATAGAATGGAAGAGAAAATAGAATAGAATAGAATAGAATAGAATAGAATAGAATATAGAAAATAATAGAATATAGAAAATAATAGAATGGAAGAGAAAATAGAATAGAATAGAATAGAATAGAATAGAATAGACTAATAGAATGGAATGGAATAGAGAATAGAATAGAATGGAATTGAACGGAATGGAACAGAAAATAATAAGAATTGAATAAGAATAGAATAAGAATAGCATAGCATAGCATAGCATAGCATAGCATAGCATAGAATTCTTTATTGGCCAAGTGTGATTGGATGCACAAGGAATTTGTCGGTGCAAATGCTCCCAGTGTACATAAGAGATACATTCATCAAGAGTCAAGAATCATCAGGTACAAACAACACTTAATAATAATAACCATAGGGCATAATAAGCAATCAAATCATAGAATAGAATAGAATAGAATAGAATAGAATAGAATAGAATATAGAAAATAATAGAATATAGAAAATAATAGAATGGAAGTTACAGTCCTACAGTCACAAGTGGGAGGGGATGGGCGATAAGGAGTGATGAGAATATTAATAGTAATAGTAGTGCAAACTTTGTAAATAGTTGGACAGTGTTGAGGGAATTAGTTGTTTAGCAGTGATGGCGTTTGGGGCAAAAACTGTCCTTGTATCTAGTTGTCCTGGTGTTCAGGGCTCTATAGCATCATTTTTAGGGGAGAAGTTGAAACAGTTTAAATTTCCAGGATGTGAGGAGTCTGTAAATATTTTCACAGCCCTTGTTTTGACTCGTGCAGTATGCAGGTCCTCAGTGGAAGGCAGGTTGGTAGTAATTGTTTTTTTCTGCAGTCCTAATTCTCCTCTGAAATCTGTGTCTGTCCTGTTGGGTTGCAGAACCAAACCAGACTGTTATAGAGGTGCAGATGATAAGACAGTTTTTAATGACCAAAATTACCACAGCACTGAAAAAGCCGACTGTTTTTTCACATTACACTCTGATCTCAAAATCAAATTATTGTTGAAGGAACATAGATCTGCTGTCGGCATGGTGCAGATTAATTACACTGTTCATCATTGTAGAAATGGTTTCATTGGCCCAAATTTTCAGAAATGAAGTACTCTAATATAATGGTTCTTTTTTCCCGATTGAAAGATATTGTTTTCCTCAGAAATGGGATTTCTGCTTTTCTACTTTTTTTTTCTCAAGTGCATTTCCCCCTTCATTTAGAAAAGAAGAATGAGAATGAGAATAGAACAGAACAGAACGGAACGGAACAGAACAGAACAGAATAGAAAATATGGAATGGAATGGAATGGAATGGAATGGAATGGAATAGAATAGAATAGAATAGAATAGAATAGAATAGAATAGAATAGAATAGAATAGAATAGAATAGAATAGAATAGAATAGAATAGAATAGAATAGATGGGATAAAGATTAGACTGGAATAGAATAGAATTAGAATAGAATTAGAATTAGAATAGAGTAGAATAGAATAGAATAGAATAGAATAGAATAGAATAGAATAGAATAGAATAGAATAGAATAGAATAGAATAGAATAGAATAGAATAGAATAGAATAGAACAGAATAGAACAGAACAGAACAGAATAGAACAGAACAGGAATGGATAAGATGGGATGGAATGGTAATAGGGATAGGGATGTGGAGAGGGACGGACTCCTTTCCAGATCTATTCTGATTGATTGAATTGAAACATTTAGATAGTTTCAGTGGACATCGAGACCTTCTACACACAAACCAGGAATTACAACCCGACATTGTTTGGTGTCGCAACCACTGTATGCAGCTGGGATGGTGTCCTTTGAACACAGCGGCTTTTAAAATAACCGTCGGTGTCTCGTTTCTTTTCTTTCCAGGATTCAGAGCCACAAGCTAAAAAGTCAAAGCTGGAAAGCTGGGAACGGAGTGTGGGAAAGCTCTCGGTGAAGACACAGCTGTCGGGATTGGTGACCGCCAAGAAGAAGCCCATTTCCGGGATGGCCAACGGATCAGGAAGCCAAGAGGCAACATCAGAACCAAGTGAGGAAGACAAGGCAGCTCCAGGGGAGAAAGAGAGACAGAGGGTCTCTGGGAGACAGGATGAAGGCAAACACTTAAAAAAAGAGTGCTGATGTTGGGTTGAGTTGGGTTGGGTTGGGTTGGGTTGGGTTGAGTTGAGTTGAGTTGAGTTGAATACAGGTAGTCCTTGATTTAGAATCACAACTGAGCCCAAAATCTCTGCTGCTAAGTGAAACATTTGCTAAGGGAGTTTCGCTACGTTCTACGACTTCCCTTGCCGTCGTCGCCATTAAAAAGCGAATCACGGTAGTTGTTTACATTGGTCCCACGGTCGTAAAGTGAATCTGGCTTCCCCATCGACTCTGCTCCTCAGAAGATCGCAAAGGGGGATCCGTGTGACCCTGCAAGCAGCTGTCGTAACTGTGAGTCAGTTGCCCGGCATCTGAATTTTGATCATGTGTGACCATTGGGATCCTGCAACGGTCGTAAGTGTCAAAGACGGTCATCAGTCACTTTGTCAACCCCATTTCAACTTTGAATGGTCAACTAAATGAACTGTTATAAGTTGAGGAATATCTGTATTTTATTTGGCCATGCGTGATTAGACACATAAGAAATTTCTATCCGGTACAGATGCCCTGTCGTGCCCCTGTCGGAGTCTGAATCTGAGGAAGAAGATAAATAGCTGACAGGGAGTGGGAGTGTGGCTCCGTTGGCTGTGGAGGAAACTGGGGAAGGACAAAGTCCAGCTGGGCAGAGCAGGAGAGAGGTAGAACAAGGGAGAGGAATTCAGAGGAAGACCCCCCCCCCCGCCCTCTTCATCCTAGGGAGGAAAAGAGAAGAGAGCAACATGGCTTACGGGGGAGGAAAGGGCCCTGATCCCCTTCATTAGCCGCATCTGGGAAGGGAGTTTAAAAGAGAGGCATGCTGAGTGCGGCGTCTGCTGGGAACAAACACGAGTTTATCTTGTGTTGACTTTGGTTATTTGTGTTCCTGGCGTCTTCCCAACCGTGTTGAATTACTGCTGTTCCTTCACGCCTGGAATTCTTGCTCCCGCCCTTCCGGACTAATTACCTCATCTTGCCTTGATTGGACTTATAGTTACAGTTTTTGTTGACCATGTTTTGGACTTGATTCCCTGCAGCCAAAGGCTGTTCCTGGGAGAGTTTTTCTCCAGCTCAGAAGGTAATGAGGACACTGGGGGCAAAGTCGGAGGTAATAAAGGGACTCTTACTTACTATCTGATTGTGTTGCCTTTGTGCCACGCCCCTTTGGGTCATCATAGTGTCCTATGTGTTCCCTGATAGAGACTCATGCTAGCTTTATTTATTGTACTTTTATTGCAGGATTTTATTCATTCACATTGATTGCAGGAAGTCCTCCGCTTACAACCATTAGTAACTGTTCGAAGTTACGACAGCACTGGAAAAAAAGGCGACACCGCCATTTTTGACATTTGCAGCATCCCCGCAGTCACGTGATCAAAATTCCGTCGCTTGGCAACCGACTCCCATTTACGTCGGTCCCGGGTTTCATACAATCCCCTTGTCAGCTCATAAAATATCCCCATGGTGTTTTTAAAGTTTGCCAACAGAAAGGGAGGGGAGAAAAGGGTTTGCAAGAGCACTGCGGCAGCTTGGAAATCGAAAGTGCATTCCACGCATAGTTTTTCAGAGATTATAACTAGGTGACTGAAGTTTCTAGTTGGAGACCATGATTGATGACTCTTGGCTGTGGAGATGTTTTGTTGGAGAATATGAATTACGATGCACTCAGGGGGAAACGAGGGTCAAGGGTGACAGTGAATTACGTGTCTCAGAGCTGGCTGCACCCAGGGTCATGCCGACATGTTAACTCCCAATAAATCCTGCGTAGTTTTGGAAGTTTGTCTCGAGACTCATGATTTAATGGCGGGTAAACTGCCAGAATCCTGACACCCCTCTGGCGACCTTCCGACAAGCAAAAGGGGCAGCCGGGCTCACTTAAGAACCGCGTTACTAACTGCACAACTGCAAGGACTCACTCAACGGCTGTGGCAAGGAAAGGTCTTAAAATGGGGCAGAATTCAGTTAACGGGTATCTCGCTCACAACAACAGACGTTTTAGGTCTCCGTTGTGGTTCTGAGTCAAAGGACTCTGCCTAGCTGAGTCCAGTGGATTCGTCTACGCTCACGCAGGCGCACACGGACACAGGTACACGCACCTGATAGCTGATGATGCTGTCGGAGCTCGGGGCTTCCGTTGCAGACCTTTCGTGGCCCAACGAGGTAACAGCATCAGTGCTAGACAGAAGGGCCGAGTTTGCTCTTTGTTTATATCTCCTGGTTTTGACAATCAGCTCTCGCAGCAACGGTTGCAAGGATAAGGACTGGTCGTAAGCCGCTTTTTTTCTGGGCTGCCTTAACTTCACTAAGTGAACCCTTGTAAGTGGAGGACTTTCTGTGCGGTGTGAACTGCTCTAGTTCCAACAGAGGGCAGCACGCAGCTGCTTAGTCTAAATCTGTAAGCTAACTGGGATCAGAGGAGAAAGTACCACGATATTCCTGAAACTTAATAGGCTTGATTATTGCCAACAGGACAACGTGGACGTGCCTTGTAATCCACCAGGCATTAAGCGGGGTCCAGAGTCCATTTTCCATTTTTCTGTGCTCCAAATGATCTGTAATCGAGGCCATGGTTGCCTCTTTGGGCATCTCTGCCTCCGTTGAATTTTAGCCTGGAAATATTTCTGAAATGAAAGAGGAAACAGAATCAGGGGTGGGATGTTAAAGGTTCTGCCCAGCTCTATAGAACTGGTAGCTCTGAAGGACAGCAGGCACCGAATCGGTTCTGTGTCTGCTGCTGTTTGGTCCACCCGCCCTCCTGGGCTCTTACCTGTCGTTTATTACCTGCTTTTTACAACCTCAGCTGCTTTGCGCGGCGCAGCTGAGGTTGAAAAAGCAGGGGGAAAGAGGCTTTTCAAACGCTGCGCACCCGCACGCAGTGCTTTTCAGCTGTCCGGGTAGCACGGCAAAAGGTTTTTGCGTGGACGCGCAAAATTTAGTCACCAAACCAGTAGTAACGCCGGTTGAATCCCACCACTGAGCAGAATGCTTCAAAGGTGAGAATCAGGTCATAGACCAGTGTTTCTCACCCTTGGCAACTTTTAAGATGGGTGGACTTCAACTCCCAGAATTCCTCAGCCAGCATGACGGATGGACGGATGGATGGATGGATGGATGGATACATAGAGTAATAATAAAAATGAAAAGATAGAGAGAGAGAGAGAGAGAGAGAGAGAGAGAGAGAGATTAATAATAAAAATGAAAATGAAAAAAGAGAGTAAATAGAATAGATAAATAGATGTAGATAGATGGTAGATTAAAGATTGATGGTAAATAGATGATAGATTGATAATAAATAGATGGATAGATGATACAGTAGATAAAAGGATAGATGATTGACATTGGATGATAGATAGTAAGATAGATGGTTAGATGATAGAGAGTAGATAACAGATGCGATGTCGGATGCTTGATGATATAGATATAGGTAGGTAAATAGATAAATAGGTAGATTGATAGATGGATCTCTAGCTAGCTAGGTAGATGGATGGATGGATAGTTAAATAGATGAATCAGAAAGGATGCTTGTAAAAATTTGGAGAGCGACAACAGAGGGATATTTCCTTCAGGTGTCATCAATGTGGTCACTTCCCCTCACAAAGCCTCTGGCTAACTTGATTAGAATTTAGTTACAAGTAGTCCTCAATTTAAAACCGTGAGCTTAACGATCTTTCAAAGTTAAGATAGACCCTTCCCCCCAAAGAAAAGAGGCTTAACAACTCAGTTCCAAAGTCCCAATGTCTGCTCCCCCCCAGTCATGTGACCGCATTTAGGGCAGTTGGCAACCTGCGGTCACCTGACAACCGGCATTTATTTTGTGTATTTCTGTGGCAAAACGCCCCATGGAGAACGATGGGTTGATTGATATGACTGCCGCAAGAAAAAGTCATCAACTTTGAAAGGTCGCTAAGCGAACAATTTTAAGTCAAGGACGACGTGTAGTTAAATTGGGTCAGTTAGTGGGGCGATCTGCTTTACAACCACCGTAACTTACCCTCATAAGTCAAGCACCACATGTATTGGGTTAGTGTTTAAGGGGCTTGGCTGGAATTGTAATCCCAAAAACTCCTGTTAAGGAGACGAATGGCCGTCTCTCTCTCTCTACCCTTCGCCATGCCCAAGTGGGAAGGAACTGAGCTGCTGTCTTTCCGAAGGGTTAAGGCATATGGGCTCGATAGTCCAGGCTCTGAGAAGTCTTGAGTTGGGAAGGATTGGAGAGGTTCCTTCGTGTCTTTTGAACTGTTGAATTGTCACTTCTTTGTCTAGGAGGCGGAGGGCAGCACAGTCTCGGCGCTTCTACGGCGACCCTGCCCAGTTCAAACACAGGGATCACTTCCCTAGGCCTTCTGGGGGCTTACTCGGACAGCGACGACAGTAAAAGCGACTGAATTCTTGACAAAGGAAAAAAATAAAAGACTTGTGGAGTTGTGAGAAGACCTTCTCCGCCCACCCCCAGCTCACCCCTACATGCGAGGAGAGAACCTTTTCCGTTCCGTGGAAATGCCGGCTGAAATCCGGGGTGCCTTCCTCGATAAGACCGCCGTCGATCACGTTTCCCGCCCGGCAAGAAGAGCAAAGAGCATTATTTTTTTTCCTCCCACAAGATGAAGTTGGTTGAGAGAGTGGTGTCCTTTCTCAAGTATTTGAGAGAGGGGTATCCTTTCTCAAGTATTTGAGAGAGGGGTGTCCTTTCTCAAGTATTTCTCAATGCATGTCCTTTCTCAAGTGTGTTTTTGGCGACCCGGCTGGGACAGAGAGAGGAGGACCAGGCCGCATGAGCGACAGGCCGGAGAACATGTGCGCGCGGGGCAGCTGAACTCGCGCGAGTGGCGGGTTGGCACGCACACTGCAAATTGAGTTGCGCACATGTGTGTGCGTCCGCCTGCTGCTCACATGGCCCGGTTCCAAATAGGCCACGGCCCGGTAGCGGGCTACATCCCAAGGGTTGGGGACCCTTGTCTTGAAGGCCTACAGGACCAAACCACCCGATGTTCTCAATTGACTGAAAAGAACGCCAAATCTTATCATGCCCGTGTCTTCCTGTGGTCTGACTCAAATGTCCTTCAATCCCAGCAACTGTTAGTGCAGATTTCAACTCAAAGAATTCTGGGAATTGAAGTCCACTCGTCTTCAAATGACTGCAATGGAGGAACATTTCTTTAATGGACCTGAAACAGAAGAGGCCAGAATTTACCCTGACAGGAAAATTCTGACAGGTTAACAGTGGTTATTCAGAAGAAGACGGTCCTGTCCAGACTGGTGGACACACGGGGTGAATCCCCACAATGTTACAATTGTGTTTCCCTGAAAATAAGACCCTGTATTATATTTTTTGCCGCCAGAAAAGGCATCAGGTCTTATTTTTGGAGGATGTCGTCCACTGACTCACCTCACTTAAGTGCGTCGCCCCCGGCCTCCTTTTCGCGGTTAGAGGCCTTCAGGAATTTCTGCAGCCGGCAAGGCTTTTCTGAAGGCCCGTGCAGCTGATAACAGAGCTCTGGATCGATCCAGAGCTTTGTTATCAGCTCCAGAGGCCTTTAGGAGAGTCTTGCTGTCTGCAGAAGAAATGGGCTGGCAAGGCAGGTGTCGGGGTGTGCCAGGCCTGGCTACAACTGTCCACAGGTAAGCAGTTGGACCGCTCCAACATCCCCATCCTCACCCTAGCTTAATTTTTACCCGTCTACTCTGGAGTGGGCAGGATCTTAATTAGGGCTTATTTTGGGGGTAGGGCTTATATTAGGCACATGTGTAACAATCAAACTAGGACTTACTTTCAGGGTAGGTTGTATTTTCGGGGAAACGGTATTTTCCAAGTCCGCCTTTTTCCTCATGGCAGTTCGTCAAATAAATAAATTTCAAGACATCCCTAGTGTGTTACCTCTTGACTGCAGACTCATGGATTTATGTCTCTGTTCTTAAGCGAGATCGGTGCACAGGTATGTCCTCAACTTACCACCATTCGTCTAGGAACCCGTTCAAAGTTACAACGGCATTGGGAAGGGTGACTTACGACCGTTGAAAAGTATTTGAGTATAAGTAGCTCAGGTTGGTAGTTGGTCTGAGCTCTGAAGTTGGCAGTTTGGTTGCAAACGTTCTGTCACCATTCGAGGAGACATCATCCGTGCGCGTTGAATTGGGGTCGTCTGTCGGGGCGCTGGCTTTTCAATACCTTTCTTTTTTTTTTTTAATGTGATGCAAATTAGTGTGGGTGTTGTTTGTCTGACAAGGCAAACCACGACTCAGAGAAGTAGCCGAACAAACAACATCCCCACTTAATTTGCATCACATAAAAAACGGTATTGAAAGGCCAGCGCTCTTGAGTTCCTGGTCTGATTTGGGGTTGTGTGCAGGGGTAGGCTTCAAAAATTGTAGCAATGGGTTCTCTGCCCAGTTGCTGGGTGGGCGTGGCCATGGTGGGCGTGGCCTAGTCAGCCTCCTGCACCACAGCCGGTGGTGGGGGGAGGGCTTTTGTCCTTCCTGGACTCCTGTTGTGGTTCACCGGCAGCCTGTGCAGACGGCAGTGGAAACGGACAGTGGGGAAGAATGAGGACCAGTCTGGGAGTCTGGGGAGGACTCAGATGAGGGCCCTGCATCCGATGCAGAAATGGGGCCAGGACCATTTGGGAGTGGGGTGCTGACTCGGGAGCCTCCGGAGTCTGGTAGCAGCGAGGCGGAGGAACAAGGGGAGGCTGTTCCCAGTGCGTGCATGCGCAGAGCTGCTAGAAGGCAAGAGGATCTGAAACAAAAGGGGGCAACTTGGGAGTAAGGCTGGGATGTGATTGCCCCTCCCCTAAGGTATAAAAGGACAGGCAAAGGTGCAGAAACCTTTGCAGGAAGCAAAGTTGTTCGGTTCAGATTCATCTGTGAAACTCTGTGTACTTTGGTTGGTTTTTTTTTCCTAGTTGATCGGACACTTCTGTTCTCGGCAGCACTTCACAAGGAAAGAAAGGTGGGTGCTTATCTCGAGGGACTGTTTGAGTTTCATTACCAGCTGGGAATGAAAATAATTCCCAGCGTTGCAATAAAACAAGACTTGATTTTAAAATAAGCGCGTGCATAAGTACGGTTTCGGAAGCCTTGGTCAGAACAGCTCCGGAGGCCCTCCGGAAGCCGTAAACAGGCCCATTTCCAGTCTTCCTGAACTTCCGGGAGGCCTGTTTTTCGCCCTTCCTGATCCTCCGTGCACAGACCCTGCACGTCCCTGCATCCAAAACAGCCCGCGAGGGGACTTCTGGGGGAGAGGAGGGGGCGGAGTGGGTGAGGCCAGCCAGGGGTGGGATTTGTGGGGTTTTCCTGAACCCCTACAAATCCCCAGCAGCCCACCCCCCTGGTTGTGTGACTGTTTAAGTTAAACCTACTCTCAACTATTCACACTCGCCATCGCACCACCCCGAATCAAACCAGGAACTCAGAAAAAGTACTTAAAAAGGCCAGTGCAGCTCCAGACGAACACGATCCAAAAGCGCGCGGACAACCCCTCCTCAAACGGGGATGAAACATCAGCAGCAGCCAATGCGCCAAGCTCGGCGCTCAAACCGACAACATGATTATCACCTCCCAGTTTGCCTGGCTAACCGGTCCAAGCAAGCAAGCTGTGGTTTCCCTTTGGCTCCCGAGTTTGTCCCAGGCCATCTGTCGGCTTTCGCAGCCCATCTGCAGGGCGACAACGTTTTGACACGCCAACACACGGAGCATGGAAGCGCCGAACCGAGCAGGGCTGGAGCCTCCCTTGCTTCCTTCTGGCTGGGGTGACGTTGGAAGAAAAAGCCCCTGAGTGCTCAAAACGACAGATTGGCTAGTATTTAGAGATCGTCCTCGACGTTACGACCACAATTGGGACCGGAACACCCATCGCTTAAACGATGTGGTTGTTTAGTAGCTGCGCTCCCAATTTACTAACTTTTTAAAGCAGATTTAACAGATAATCGGTTAAGTTGGAAGGGACCTTGTAGGTCATCTAGTCCAACCCCCCCTGCCCAAGCGGGAGACCTTACACCATTTCGGACAAATGGCAGTCCAGTCTCTTCTTGAAAGCCTCCAATGATGAGGCTCCCACAATTTCCAAAGGCAACTTCTGTTCCATGGGTTGATTGTTCTCCCTGTCAGAAATTCCACCTTATTTCCACGTTGAATCTCTACTTGTTCAGTTTCCATCCATTGTTCCTTGTCTGGACTTCAGGTGCCTTGGAAAATAGCTTGACCCCCTCCTCCTCTCTGTGGCAGCCCCTCAAATACTGGAAGGCCGCTCTCCTGTCTCCCCTGGTCCTTCTCTTCCCTAGACTAGCCTGGCCCAGTTCCTGCAACCGTTCTTCATACATTTTCGTCTCCAGTCCCCTAATCATCCTGGTTGCTCTTCTCTGCACTCTTTGCTAGGGTCTCAACATCTTTTTTATAATGTGTTGACCAAAACTGGATGCAGGACTCTAGGTGTGGTCTTACTAAGGCTTTATAGAGTGGTATTAGTCCCTCCCTTGATCTCGATTGTATCCCTCTGTTAATGCAGTTTAGGATTGCATTAGCTTTTTTGGCTGCTGCTGCATATGGCTGGCTCCTATTTAGCTGGTTGTCCACTAAGACACCAAGATCCCTCTCACAGTTCCTGCTATTGAGCCTGGTTTCACCCAGTCTATATGTGTCCTTTGGGTTTTTCTTGCCTAAGTGTAGGACTTTCCTTTTCTCTACACTAAATTCCATTTTGTTAGATACCATTGCCATGGAGCCCGTCCCTGAGGGAGATGGATTGGGCGGGTAAGAAATATGAAATATGAATACAATATAAATATGAAAGTAAATAAATCAATGGTGATTCCCTTAACATCGGTAGCAAGAAAAGTCATAAAATGGGGTAAAACTCACTTGACCAATGTCTCCCTTTAGCGACAGAAATTTTGGGCTCCATCGCGGTCATTAAGTCGAGGACTATCTTTCCGTTGCCAAGCGCCTGAATTTTGTTTACACAACTGCGGGACACCGCAAAGGTGGTTAAGTGTGAGGACCAGCCATAAGTCACCTTTTTCAGTGTCATCGTGATTTCAAATGGTCTTTAAAGAGACGATCATAAGTCGAGGACCACCTCTAAATGTTATTTTGGATTTTTAAATTTTTTTTCTATTTCTCTCTCTTAACGACTGAAGCCATCTCGAGTGTTGGAATAGAGATTGGAGAGAACGAGAGAGAGAGAGAGAGAGGTGGAGACAGAGAGAAGGAGATGAGAGAGAGAGAGAGAGAGAGAGAGAGAAAGAGAGGGGGAGACAGAAGGAGAAGAGAGAGAGAAAGAGGGGGAGACAGAGAGAAGGAGACGAGAGAGAGAGAGAGAGAGAGAGAGAGAGGGGGAGACAGAAGGAGATGAGAGAGAGAGAGAGAAAGAGAGAGAGAGAAAGAGAGAGAGAAAGAGAGAGGGGAGACAGAAGGAGAAGAGAGAGAGAGAAAGAGAGGGGAGACAGAGAGAAGGAGACGAGAGAGAGAGAGAGAGAGAGAGAGAAAAGAGAGGGGAGACAGAAGGAGACGAGAGAGAGAAAGAGAGAAAGAGAGAGGGGGAGACAGAAGGAGACGAGAGAGAGAAAGAGAGAAAGAGAGAGGGGGAGACAGAAGGAGATGAGAGAGAGAGAGAGAAAGAGAGAGAGAGAAAGAGAGAGAGAAAGAGAGAGGGGAGACAGAAGGAGAAGAGAGAGAGAAAGAGAGGGGAGACAGAGAGAAGGAGACGAGAGAGAGAGAGAGAGAGAGAGAGAAAGAGAGGGGGAGACAGAAGGAGACGAGAGAGAGAAAGAGAGAAAGAGAGAGGGGGAGACAGAAGGAGATGAGAGAGAGAGAGAGAGAGAGAGAGAAAGAGAGAGAAAGAGAGAGGGGGAGACAGAAGGAGAAGAGAGAGAGAAAGAGGGGGAGACAGAGAAGGAGACGAGAGAGAGAGAGAGAGAGAGAGAGAGAAAGAGAGGGGGAGACAGAAGGAGACGAGAGAGAGAAAGAGAGAGTGGGAGACAGAGAGAAGGAGACGAGAGAGAGAGAGAGAGAGAGAGAGAGAGAGAAAGAGAGAGAAGGGGAGACAGAGAGAAAGAGGGGGAGACAAAAAGATCAGAGAGAGAGAGAAAGAGAGAGCAAAATAAATGAAATTTGTCATCGAAATCTCCGGGCTTCTGCAGGAAAAAGAAAACGACTTTGCGACGCAGGCAGCCATTTCGGAGCAGAGTATGTGTATATCCCATGGCTGTTTTTTTTTTCCACCCCCCAGAAAAGCAAGATGGGATCAGAAGCGTGTGCTTTTTAAATAATACATCACGCCGTCTTCCGAATCAAATTCCCAGGACGCCGTACATAAAAAACTGACGTAATGAAACAACTGGTTTTACAGAACAACCATTGGAAAAAATCCTGTCAGCCGAAGGGGAACGAAAGACAAACGGCCTGATAATAAAACAGCCATAAAACGACACTGAGAAATCAATGCTGGGTAACAGGCAGGTAAGGAAGGAGAAGGCATCCAGCACACAGAGAGAGAGAAAAGGAGAGAGAGAAAAAAGGAGGGGGGAGAAAGAGAAGGAGAGAAAGGGTGGGAAAGGAGAGAGAAAAGGTGGGGGAGAAAGGGAAGGAGAAAGAGACATAGAGAGAAGGGGGAAGGGACAGAGGAAAGGAAAGAAAGAATGAGAAAATTCACAGGGGAACTAAGCCCACCGCTGACCAACTTCTGTCAGCAGAAAACCTGAAGAAGTACTGTTGGGGATCTGAATTATGAGATGCGGTCGGGGATGATGGGTGTTGGGTTTGCATTTGGGTAAGGTAAGCATAATATATAAGAGGGATTGTTTGAAGGAGGGAGAGGGGGAAAGGAGAAGGGAAGGAAGGAGGGAAGGAAGCGGAGGAAAAAAGGAAGGAAAGGGAAGAAAGGAAGGAATAGAGCCAGAAGAAAACAGAAGATAGATATTTAGAGAGAGACAGATGTTAGATGATAGGTGTTGATAGATAGAGATCATAGATTTAGAGAGAGATGGTATATGATAGATGATGGATGGATAGAGATAGATTTAGAGAGGTGATAGATGTAGAAAGATAGATGATGGATGGATAGATAGAGATGATAGAGATAGATTTAGAGAGGGATGCTAGATAGATGATAGACGTTGCATGGATGGATGGATAGATTGGTTAGATAGAATAGATAGATGATAGATTTAGAGAGAGACAGATGGTAGATGATAGATGTTGATTGATGGATGGATAGACAGGATAGATAGATACAGATTTGGAGAGAGATGGTAGGTGTTGATAGATAAGAGAGGTAGATAGGTAGGTGGATGGAAGGATAGATGGAATAGAGAGAGATGATAGAGATACATTTAGAGAGAGATGTTAGATGATAGATGTTGCATGGATGGATGGATAGATTGGTTAGATAGAATAGATAGATGATAGATTTAGAGAGAGACAGATGGCAGGTGATAGATGTTGATTGATGGATGGATAGACAGGATAGATAGATACAGATTTAGAGAGAGATGGTAGGTGTTGATAGATAAGAGAGGTAGATAGGTAGGTGGATGGAAGGATAGATGGAATAGAGAGAGATGATAGAGATACATTTAGAGACAGATGGTAGATGATAGATGTTGATTGATGGATGGATAGACAGGATAGACAGGTGATACAGATTTGGAGAGAGATGGTAGATAGATGTTGATAGATAAGAGAGGTAGATTGGTAGGTGGATGGACGGATAGATAGAGGTGATAGAGAGAGATTTAAAGAGAGACAGATGGTAGATAGATGATAGATGTTGAAGCCTGGAAAAGACCAGCAGGAACTGAGGTTGGGGGGGATGTTATTTGGGGGAGAGGGAGGGGCACTCTCGAAATGAAAAAAGAAAGAAAAAAGGACACAGCAGCACCTTCGCAGCCCCAGGGCCAGAAAAGGTGTTCAATCCAATTCCTCCCCTCCTTCCCTTCCCTCAGCATCAATCACCCAGCCAGGAACAGCGGCTGGTCTCCCGGGCCTTTCGAACAGGCAGAGGCAGGCGGGAGCTGCGTTCAGACAGCCCGGCTGCCCTGAGGTTAATGGCAAACCCAGCAGGCACCACCAAGCCCGCAGCGAAACCCGGTTAGGGATTCATCTCCTTGGCTCTCCCTGGTTCAGTGCTTCCTTTGGACTAACCAGGATGGTTTGATTTGACTTATTGGGTCAACTCAAAAACTCGGTTATTATTGCGGTTCTTGAAACCAGGCGAAGGACGCGGTGTGAAGGCAATGCTTTTCTCTGGGTTAGATTAGATCCCACCTACAAAGCAGCCTCTTTGCTAGGGCTTTGAAAGCCTGCTGGCTGGGAATTCTGGGAGTTGGAGTCCACGCTTCAAGGCTGAAAAACTCTGGTTGAGACCGAGACTAGACATCCAGTAGGGTAGGGCAGGGAGGGGACTTCTGAGCCTGCCTTCCTTCCCTCCCTCTCCTTCCCTCTTTCTTTCCTTCCTTTCTTCCCTCCCTCTTTCTTTCCTTCCTTCCTTCCCTTCTTCTCCTTTTCTCTTCCCTTCCTTCCCTTCCTTCCCTCCTTCTCCTTCTCTCTTTCCTTCCTTCCCTTCCTCTTTCTTTCCTTCCTAACTTCCCTCTCCTTCCCTCTTTCTTTCATTCCTTCCTTCCGTCCTTCCTTCCTTCCTTCTCCTTCCCTCTTTCTTTCCTTCCTTCCCTCCCTCTCTTTCCTTCCTTCCTTTTCCTTCCCTCTTTCTTTCCTTCCTTCCTTCCTTCCCTCTCCTTCCCTCTTTCTTTCCTTCCTTCCTTCCCTTTCGTTCCTTCCTTCCCTTTCCTTCCTTCCTTCCTTCCCTTATTTCTTCATCTTTTCCTTTTTCCTCTTTTCCTTCCTTCCCTCTCCTTCCCTCTTTCTTTCCTTCCTTCCTTCCTTCCCTCTCCTTCCCTCTATCCTTCTTTCCTCTCCTTCCCTCTTTCTTTCTTTCTTTCTTTCTTTCTTTCTTTCTTTCTTTCTTTCTTTCTTTCTTCCTTCCTTCCTTCCTTCCTTCCTTCCTTCCTTCCTTCCTTCCTTCCTTCCTTCCTTCCTTCCTTCCTTCCTTCCCTTATTTCTTCATCTTTTTCCTCCCTTCCTCTTTTCCTTCCTTCCCTCTCCTTCCTCCCTTCCCTCTCCTTCCTTCCTTTCCTGATTTCTTCATCTTTTTCCTCCCTCCCTCTTTTCCTTCCTTTCTTCTTCTCTTCCCTTCTCCTTCATTCTTTCTCTCTCCTCTTTTCTCCCTTTTTCTTTTCTCCCTTTCCTTCCTTCTTTCCTTCCTTCCTTCCTTCCTTCCTTTCCTTCTCCTTCCTTCTTTCTTCCCTTCCTTTTTCCTTCCTCTTTTTTCCTTTCTTCCTTTTTTCCTTCCTTCCTCCCTCCCTCCTCTGTCTTTCCCCTATTCCTTTCTTCATTCATCAGAGCACTTCTAAAGGATAAACCTTCTATTAAAACATTCCCTCACTTGAGATAGCAGGAATCCTTAACAGCAACAATAAAAACCCCAAGTCTATTGCTCCAGAATGGCGTCCCCTTACAGAGGCTTGCCAGAAGCCAAGTGTAATTAAGGAAGCACACAAGTGTGCAAATTAGTAAATAAATAAGGGCAAAAAACACACGCAGCCTAGATGATTTCACGGGTGGCTTGCTTGGGCCAGAGGCACAGAGAGATACTTCCTGGCCTCTGGGATAATGTTACGTCCTTCCGTTCAAAGAAACCGCGTTCCAAACACACCTAACACACTGAAACTCGGGAGTTTTCAGAAAATCCTGAATTCGCACAACCGCCGAACTCTCCCTGCCTAGTCATTCCACGCCAGGCTCTGAATCCCCAATCTCCCCCACCCAACCAGGATGATTAGGAGACTGGAGACTAAAACATATGAAGAATGATTGCAGGAATTGGACCTGGCTAGTCTAGGGAAGAGAAGGACCAGGGGAGACAGGATAGCGGTCTTCCAATATTTGAGGGGCTGCCACAGAGAGGAAGAGGCCAAGCTATTCTCTCCAAGAAATCTAAAGGCCGGAGAGGGAATAATGGATGGAAACTGAACAAGGAGAGATTTAACCTAGAAATAAGGAGAAACTTTCTGACAGGGAGAACAATCCACCCATGGAAGAGAAGTTGCCCTCGGAAGTTGTGGGAGCTTCATCACTTGAGACTTTCAAGAAGAGATTGGATTGGCATTTGTCAGAAATAGTGTAGAGTTAGGGGGTTGGACTAGATGACCTATAAGGTCCCTCTTCCAACTCTGCTATTTTGTTCTGTTCATATGAAGATCACTTGCAGGAACTGGGCCTGGCTAGTCTAATGAAGAGAAGGACCAGGGGAGGCAGGAGAGCATCTTCCAATATTTGAGGGGCTGCCCCAGAGAGGAGGAGGGGGTCAAGCTATTTTCTAAAACCCTTGAAGGCCAGACAAGGAATAATGGATGGAAACTGACCAAGGAGAGAGATTCAACCTGGAAATAAGGAGAAACTTTCTGACAGGGAGAACAATCCACCCATGGAACAGAAGTTGCCTTCAGAAGCTGTGGGAGCTTCAATCCAGGAGGCTCTCAATTGGATTGGCATTTGTCAGAAATGGTGTAGGGTTAGAGGGTTGGACTAGATGACCTACAAGGTCTCCCTTCCAACTCCATTCTGTTCATATGAAGACCGGTTGCAGAAATCGGGCATGGCTAGTCAAGGAGAGATTCAACCTAGAAACCAGGAGAAATTTCCTGACAGGGAGAGCAATCCAACCGATGGAACAGATTCGGAAGTTGTGGGAGCTTCATCCCTGGAGGCTTTCAAGAAGAGACTGGACTGCCATCTTTCAGAAATGGTGTAGGGTCTCCTGCTTGGGTGGGACGGGGGGTTGGACTAGATGACCTACGAGCTCCCTCTTCCATCTCCGTTCATCTGTCTGTAAAACCCAGCTCAACAGGAGCCGCCGCCATTTGCATTTGCTTGCAAAGCCATCGTTCCTCCGGCTTCCCTCGGGGTTGGCCTGGATGACCTCGGCGTTTCCTCCCCAGCCCCTGCCAGCCTCAAAAGGCCCCCTGCTGCCTGCCATGCCTGGCTCCTTGCTTCCCCCACCCTCCACAACCTCAGGAAGGAAAGTCCTCGGCTGCTGATGCTGCTCCATTCGAAAGCATCCTTTGTATTTATTTTTTATTTTTGGGTTGGTTTTTCTTTTTTTTAAACAGGATATCTCTCCTGCACGCTTCGTTTGGTGCCAGGCCAAGGGTGCATGATAGATGTCGCCGTTACCCGGTGACCTCCAGCCGTGCCAAAAGACAAAAGATGGCTGCCGCAGCCCCCAGGATCTGGCAGCTGAGCCCCTCCCCCTCCCTCTCGGCTCTCACCCCCCGCTCTTGTCTTGCTTAATGGAGATTCATCTGCCTGTGTTACGGTTTGCTGGCTGCAGCCATAACTCATCGCCCAGACAGGGAGGAAAGAGAGGGACTGTCCCTCCTCTGCCCTCCCCTCCCCGTCAGGCTATTAATAAAGACACCCCCCCCCCCCGCCCCCCGCCCGTCCTCCCTCCTTTCCTGCCCACCGCCAGAAAGGCCGCCTTTGCAAGGAAGCTGCTGCGCCTGAGGAGGCTTTGACAGGCCCACGATCTGAGTCCCCCTTTTTGCTTTGCTTCATTTTATTATTTTATTATTTTAATTTATTATTATTTTATTATTTTATTAATTATTTTATTTTATTATTTTATTTTATTTATTTTATTTATTTTATTTAATTATTTTATTTTAATTATTATTTTTATTATTTTTATTTTATTTTATTTTATGATTTTATTTTAATTATTATTTTTAATATTTTTATTTTATTTTATTATTTATTTTATTTTATTATACTATTTTATTATTTTATTTATTTTATTTTACTTTATTTTATTTTATGATTTTATTTTATTTTATTTTATTTCATTTCATTTTATTTATTTTATTTTATTTAATTATTTTATTTTAATTATTATTTTTAATATTTTTATTTTATTTTATTATTTATTTTATTTTATTATACTATTTTATTATTTTATTTATTTTATTTTACTTTATTTTATTTTATGATTTTATTTTATTTTATTTCATTTCATTTCATTTCATTTATTTTATTTTATTTAATTATTTTATTTTAATTATTATTTTTATTATATTATTTATTTTATTTTATGATTTTATTTTATTTTATTATTTTATTTTATTTTACTTTATCTTATTTTATTTTATTTTATGATTTTGTTTTATTTTTTATTTCATTTTATTTTATTTATTTTATTTTATTTTATGATTTTATTTTATTTTATGATTTTATTTTAATTATTATTATGATTTTATTTTATTATTTATTTTATTTTATTATATTTTTTTATTATTTTATTTATTTTATTTTATTTTACTTTATTTTATTTTATGATTTTATTTTATTTTATTTCATTTCATTTTATTTATTTTATTTTATTTTATTATTATTATTATTTTTATTTTTATTTCCTCCTTGCAAGCGATGGGCACGGAGTTTTCAACCGGGCAGGATAAAAAGATGTTGCGGAGGAATAATGAGTGGTGAGGGGGCCGAGGGGGCGGGAGAGACGAGTTCAGGATGGGTTGTTAGAAGCTCTTCAGAACCAACCGCGCACTTTGAGAAGGACACCTCGAAGGCATCCGTACAACACCGCAAACTGGAATGACGGAATTAGACCTAGAGAACCTAGAACTATGCCACCTTCGGTCTGATCTAAGCGTAGTATATAAAATTATCATATTGCAATGTCCTACTGGTCAACGAATACTTCAGCTTCAGCTATAACAACAGAAGAGCAAACAATAGATACAAGCTCATCAGTCTGGAACCCACATTACGTATCTGACATTAACACAGTTGAGAAAGTCCAGAAATATTTCACAAGAAGAGTTCTCCACTCCTCGACTCGTTGCAGAATACCTTATGCCACCAGACTTGAAATTCTAGACCTAGAAAACTTAGAACTACGCTGCCTTCGGTCCGATCTAAGTACAGTATATAAAATCATACACTGCAATGTCCTACCTGTCAATGAATACTTCAGCTTCAACCGTAACAACACAAAAGCAAACAATAGATACAAACTCAAGGTTAACCGCACCAAACTTGATTGCAGGAAATACGACTTCAGCAACAGAGCGGTCAATGTCTGGAATACTCTACCTGACTCTGTGGTTTCTTCCCCAAACCCCAAAAACTTTAACCTTAGACTGTCTACCATTGGCCTCACCCCTTTCCTAAGAGGTCTGTAAGGGGCGTGCATAAGCGCACCAACGTGCCTACCCGTCCCTGTCCTATTGTTGTTTTTTATTCGTATCCATTTCATGTATTAATAATCATGTTTATACTTATACCTGTTCTCTAATACTTTATTTTATTTTATCTAATACTTGCTTGACAAATAAATAAATAAATAAGTGATTAAGTAAGTAAGTAAGTAAGCAAGTAAATAAATAAATAATTAAAATAAAACAGAATAACAGAGTTGGAAGGGACCTTGGAGGTCCTCTAGTCCAACCCTTAGTTCGAGCAGGAGACTCGACACCATTCCAGACAAGTGGCTGTCCGCTCTCTTCTCCAAAACCTCCTAAGCACCCACCAATTCTGAAGGAACACCGGTCCGCTGTTTATAGGTACGCCTCGACTTATGACCCACAGCTGAGCCCAAAATTTCTGTTGCTAAGTAAGACATTTTGCCCCATTTTTACAGCCTTTCTGGCTAAAGGCTGTTGAGTGAATGAAAAGAAAAACCCATTAAAAAGTAAAGGTAAAAAGTCAGCTCAAGGAAGGGAGACGTCTCGTTCTCCCTTATTTAAATTATGTATGATACATTGGAATATAAAATCTAATCTATCTGTATAAAAGAGAAAACCACTCACGCATCATCACAAAATCTCCAGAACCGTAAAGCCTACAAACTTGACATTTGGCACGTCTGTTCCTCTTGACTTCTAGGTCCTCAGTAAGAAAGGATTTTTCGAAATGAAAATCAGAGCGTTAGCATTTCCTATACGATTTTTATCTTATTTTGTATATTATTATTATTAACACGCTCTGATGCTAAGGGGTTCTACTCCCCCTCCCCACCTGGAAAGAAATCTCTTCCAAAATACAAAAGACAGTTTGTTGTGGTTAGCCAGCAGCAGGTGCAGACAGATGAGGAGAGCGAGGACTCAGATGAGAGGCCAGGACCATTAGGGAGTAGACTGCTACCTTCAGAGATTGTGGGAACTGGTAGTAGCGATGAGGAGGTTCCCGAGGAGCCTGTGCCAAGTGCGCATGCGCGCAGGATTGCTCGCAGGAAAGAGCAGCTGCAACAGCACGGACGACTCGGGAGTAAGGCTGCAAGGTAATGGCCCCTCCTTCAAGCAGATAAAAGCCAGCTGTGAAGCGAACGTTCTTTGCAGGAAGCAAAGACGTTTTGAAACTCAGCCTCGTGGACATTGCAGTATCTTAATTTGGTATTTGAAGACTTTTTGAGTTGTGAAATATTTCTTATCTGTGATTCTTGGCAGTCTCAAGGTTTGTGCTTATCAAAGTTAATTCGCTTGCAGCAGCCTTTTCGTAAGACTCCTTAAAAGGTTTCTGTTTCCTTTCGTTATTGTTTGTCTTATTGGAAAAAGGGTTTGGGTCAGAACACAGTTTCAGTTTCACAGGAGCAAGCAGCTTTACTACAGAAGAGTTGAGCTAAGCCACGCCCAGGCTCCTTGCTGCCTCCTCCTTGCTCACACAGCAAATACTGTTTCGGTTTCCAAACAGCCCTCAACTCTCTCAGGCACTGACAGGACACTAGCCAGATGAATACCGATGGATGCTGGTAGGCAAAAGGCAGAATTCCCTCACCCGCCTTTATATTCCTCCACAAAAACTAAGCCCGACCAAATAGTTTCGTAACAAAACACAATATCGAGCTAGTTTTCTATAGTTTTTGAAGCCTTGCCTAGTGTGATTTTTATTTTTCTTCCACATATTTCCCCTTGAAAATGAACGGTTTTCCTTGCAGTCATTGCTAAATATACCATTCCGGTAACTTCTGTCAGTCTTACCTTTTATAACCCGACAAAGTGATATAACGACCGGATTTAAACGTAATCTCTACCCTGCCGTCTTTTCAGTTTTATTTAAAGCAGAATTCCCAAGCCAATCCAGGAGACGCGATTTGCTTCGCCATTAGAGCCACTCAAGTGCCGGCATCTATAATTTATTTAGCCGAAAATCCTCAAATATCTCATTTCATGTTCCATACTCACCGAGCAAAAACATATTCAAGCTTTATTTAAACAACAACAACAACAACAAATTCAATATAACAGCCGAGGCACAAGAATTCTCCTCATCCAAGCCAACCTCGCCTTCTTGTTCTGTTATTAAGATTGTTTTCTCGCTTTATAAACCTGGCTGTCTCGCTTTAGCATGCAATCATTAGGATTGGAAGGGACCTCGGAGGTCATCTAGTCAAACCCCGGGTTGGGGCAGAAACTGCAACGGATGGCTATCCAGCAGGACTCTGCTTTTTGCCTTTGGCAGAAGAGGCTTATGCATTTTATAAAAGGCAGTTTATGGATTTTTGAAGCTTTTCTGCTGCAGTTAGCCCTTGACTTGCGATCACTCATTTAGTGACCGTTTGAAGTTACAGCGTTGAAAAAAAAACTGACTTGTGACTTTTTTTTTTTCACATTTAGGACAGCCGCAGCGTCCCTTAGCCACCTGAACAAAATTCAAACCACTCCGGCAACTGACCCACATTATCATCATCATTTAACAATCTCATAATCCCTTTGCGGGGTGGAGTCCTCTGGGCAACTGAGTGGAGCTAACAGAGTGTTTTCTGGCCGGATGCCTTTCCTGTCGCCAGCGTGGAGTTTTGTATGGCAGATGTATTCTCATTGTGACCAGAGAAGAGAAATATCTGCCTTGTGCTGTCTGGACAGTTTATCCTTAATTGGGAATTGGGATAGTTCGTTAGGAATTAAGAGCTGTCCCCTTAAGGGAGTGCATCATGGTAAATGTAGTTCAGGGCATCCTGGGAAATGTAGTCCATGTCATGTGGTCACATCTGTAATCTTGATTGGTCACTGAATTGACCCTTGGTGGGTTGGGGGAGGTTCTTTCACTCTTGCCTGGACCCCAGCAGCGTGCTGGCACGTTGCTCCTTCGTTATGGGGATGAAAAGAACACTATCCTTTTACACTATGAATTCAGCTATGCAAAGATTTGGACATTGAGATGAATCTCGACGTAACCATGAGTTATATATGAAGATACCTGATGAACCAATAAAGAAACTTTGCATGGATACTTTGCGGAGTTATCCGTCTGCGTTATATTCAGCTAGTAATTAAGGGGCAAAACATGCCTCCCTACCTAGTATTGAACTCACAGCCTCCTGATTGTGAGGCGAGAGTGCCACCTCTAGGCCAACTGCACCATTCTACCTGACTCACATTTATGACGGTTACAATGTCCCGGGGTCACGTGATCTCCTTTTGTGACTTTCTGGCCAGCAAAGTCGATGGGGAAGCCAGATTCCCTTAAACAGCCGCGTTACTAACTTGAAAACTACAGTGATTCACTTAAAATAGAATAACGGAGTTGGAAGGGACCTTGTGGGTCATCTAGTCCAACCCCCCGATCCAAGCAGGAGACCCCTAAATTGTCACCCTGCCGAGCTTCAGGAAATATTCTCCACAAAACAATGAATTCTCCAGCTTCCCATCCATCTGCCCGAGATTGACAGTTTGTGATCAATGCAACCACTCATTCAATATTATATGTATGTGTGTGTGCGTATGTGTGTGTACACACACACACACACAAGCAGAGTCCATGGTGAAGCCAGATTCACTTAATGAGCGTGTTACTAATTTAAGAACTGCAGTGATTCACTTAATGACCATGGTAAGAAAGATCGCAGAAAAAAGGGGCAAAACTTGCTTATAACAAAATGTCTCCCTTAGCAACAGACATTTTAGGCTCGATTGTGGTCGTAAGTTGACACCATCTCTACTAAGCACAACTCTACAGAAAGGGAAGGCACGGCGAGTTGGCTTAACCGTGGTTTGAGGAATAAGCCATAATGAGCCAGGCTCTCCCACTGCAAACACAAGGTTGTGGAAATGTGGGATTTTAGAAGATTTGGGAGGTTGGGTTAGGCCCGCGACCTCCCCATCTCTGCCTACATTTATTGTCCCACCGTGGTCAGTAAATGTGTTTGGGAGATCAAAGTTGAAAACCTGGGATATTTTTCTCCCTTACCAGTTGCTCTAATCTGACAGTGTTTAAATACGCTTTGTTTGGGGGTTGGACTAGATGACCTATAAGGTCCCTTCCAACTCTTGATTATCTGCAATGTAATGGTTACTGATTAAACCAATATTTGCTGTTTGCTTCTGATTATCTGTTACATAATTGTTACTGAAGTAATTTTATTTTCATTTTAATTAAAGTAATTTCAATTTAAGTAACCTAATCAGAGAGAGAAGCAACATGGAATTAAGGAGAAATTTCCTAATAGTGAAGACAATTAGCCAGTGGAACAGCTTGCATCCAGAAGTTGTGGTTACTCTATTACTGGAGGTTTTGAAGAAGAAATTGGACAACCATTTGTTTGAAATGGAATAAGGTTTCCTGCTTGAGCAGCGGGCTGGACTAGAAGACCTCTTAGGTCCCTTCCAGCTGTATTCTATTCTAAGCTGCCATGTAAATTCTAAAGCAGGGAGAAGCCAGCATTTGTCCTCTGTTCTCTTGAAGCATCAAGATTGATGGCTGTTCCCCTGGGCTGACAGCAAATTCCATACTTTAACTCTTCATTTGGCTTCAAAGCTTTGATCCCTGCAGTTCTAAATCAATGCAGAGGGCAAGAAAATCTCTTTATCCACCTTTTTATTTGAATACCTTGCCTGATTTTTTTTTTATACTTCAATCAGGTCTTTCTTCTTCCACCTTTGCTTCAACAGGGAAAAAAACACACCCCAGAAACAAAAAAAACATATTTCCTGGCTTAGGGTCTGCCCTGTTCCCTAAATTGTATTTTATGTTTATTTTATTTTATTATTATACTTTATTTTATATATTTTATTTTATTTTTTATATATTATTATAGTATAGTATAGTATAGTATAGTATAGTATAGTATAGTATATTACATTATATTACATTACATTACATTACATTACATTATATATTATATTATATTATATTATATTATATTACATTACATTACATTATATTATATTATATATTATTATACTATACTATATTATACTATACTATACTATATTATATATATATATTTCATTTTATTTATTTTAATTTTTAATTTTAATTTTTATTATTTATTTTATTTTATTTTATTATAAGGTAATCCTCGACTTATGACCACAAGTGTGCCCAGCATTTCTGTTAAGTGAGACATTCGTTAAGGGGGTTTTGTCCCATTTTACAACATTCCTTCCCTCAGTTGTTAAGTGAATCTCTGCAGTTAGTAACTCGGTTTGTTAAGGGAATCTGACTTCAGCTTTGCTTTTGCTCATTGGTAGGTCGCAAAAGGGGATCATGTGACCCTGGGACACTGCAACCGTCATAAGTCTGAGTCAATTGCCAGGCATCTGAATTTTGAACACGTGACCGTAAGGGATGCTGCAAAAGGTTAACTGTGAGAAACAGTCGTAAGTCTGAACGGTCGCTAAACAGACAGTTGTAAGTCGAGGACTACCAGTAGTGTAATGTAATATCTATTTTATTTTGTTTTGTTTTGTTTTATTTTGTTTTATTTTATAATTTAATTTAATAACTTTATAATTTTATTTTATAATTTAATTTAATAACTTTATAATTTTATTTTATAATTTAATTTAATTTAATTATTTTGATTTAATTTAATTATTATATTGTATTATTTTATTTATTTATTTCATTTCATTTTTGTTCTTTTAATTTATTTTTATTCTTTTATTTCATCTTTGATCTGATTTTAAATTTATTTATTTTACGTTATTTTCCTTTTCCTTTTTGCATGTTCTCCAGCCCCAAGAAACATTATTCAAGGCTGGCAGCCGAGCTCTGGAGGTTGCACTCTAAAGTGTTTTTCCTCCAGATTGATATCAAGCCCTAACGATATTGACAATTTCATTTTTAATTCCCTTCCTAATCATTCTGGGCTGAGGATTCTGCTTTCTTTCTCTTCGTTTTTGCTGCAGCCGAGCGTTTGGGGTTGACGCTTTCATTGAATTTTGCACCGTGACTCCGTATCCCATCCGTGATCCCTCACTGCCAGCTCCGATCCGCTGATTCTAACGGATGAAGTTGGCATTTTGCATTCGGCGCAAAAGAAACGCACCAAAGTGTGACTTTTTTTTAAGCTGTTTTCCATTTGAATTAAGTCTGCCCTTTTTTTTCATTTCTAACTGAAAGCCGTGTAGAGGGAGTCCTCGCCTTACGACGGCGGGTGGGCCCGACATTTTGCCCCGTTTAAACCAACTTTCTTGCCCCCGTTGTTAAATCAATCACTGCAGTTGATAAGCGAGTAAGCCGATCGTTAAGTGAATCTGGCTTCCCCGTTTGACTTGGCTTGTCAGAAGGTCGCAAAAGGGGATCGTGTGAGTCCCCAGGATACCGTCATAAATGTGAATCAGTTGCCAAACGTCCGAACTTTGATCATGGGACCATGGGGGGGAAACACTGCAATGGTCGTAAGTGTGAAAAACAGGCGTAAGTCTGGCTTCCCCTACCGACTTTACTTGTCGAACTGATCACATGACCTCAGGACACTGCGACCGTCATAACGATGAGCCGGTTTGACAAGCATTTCAATTTTGATCCTGTTACCATGGGATGCTGCCACGGACACATATATGGAAAACGGTCATATGTTGTGTGATGACCTGGGGCGCGACACAAAAATAACGCAGTCACAAAAGTAGAATAAATTCCTTTTAATGCCTCCAACTTGGGCCCCAAGGTCTAATTATCCTTGACTGGATATCAAATTCTTCCAAAAACAGTCTACGAAGGGAGTAAAGGCAGTCATTTACTGGACTGGACTGCCTTCTGTCAGAAATGGGGTAGGGTCTCCTTCTTGGGTGGGCGGGGTTGGACTAGATGACCTACAAGATCCCTTCCAACTCTGCTAATCTGTCAATTGTTGTCAAGCGAGGATTCCCCGCATTGCTTTATCACTGGGATCGTTATTGTCTTTGAATTATCTTCCGCGATCCTGGTGCAAATTTCTCCCTGCCTGCTACTCCACGATTAATCTCCTCTTTTATTTGTCTTTTATTCTCTCTCTATTCCGGAGTCGGAGGAAAAACAAATCAATTTCTTTTCTCCTCTTTTTCACCGTCCGCGTTGCGTTTATTAAACGGCGGAGGTTTTCTTTGTCTCCTTAAATATTTAATCTTTCACCCAGATGCTTCATTTTTCCTTTCCGGCTTTGACAAGAGCCCTTGTAATTTCTGCTCGCAGTAAGTCAGCCAAACAAAACGATGATTATGCAGCCTGACTATAAAAGCCAGATTGCAATTTGCCAACTCTGTCTGCGTTTTAGGCCATTTATATTTTTCTCTCTCTTTCTTTTACGGCTTCTCTTCTTCTCTTCTCTCACCTTAACGAAGTAGTTTGTTAAAGCGGTAATTAGTCTTCCGTATTTAATCTCGTACTACTGTGTTTATTGCTCCGTCTTATTTTTTTTTATTTTTCAGTTTTATTTCCTGCTTAATTTAATTAGAAGCTTTTACGCTTTTTCGTGGGTTTTTATCCGCTGTCTTAACAAAAACCGGTCGGCAACCATAATTAAAACATTACAGAATAGAAAAGGGAAGGACAGGATATACGATAGGATAGAATGAGAAGAGAAGAGAATAAATGGAGGGATGGATGGGTGAATGGATGGATCAAATGGATGGATGGACCGTGAGGGGAGGGGAGGAGAGAGGGGAGAAGAGAGAGTAGAATAGAATAGAATAGAATAGAATAGAATAGAATAGAATAGAATAGAATAGAATAGAATAGAATAGAATGAACAAGGACTAGAATAGAACAGAATAGAACAGAACAGAACAGAACAGAACAGAATAGAATAGAATAGAATAGAAAATATGGAATGGAATGAATAAGGAATAGAATAGAATAGAATGAATAAGGAGCAGAATAGAATAGAATAGAATAGAATAGAATAGAACAGAATAGAACAGAATAGAATAGAATGAATAAGGAGTAGAGTAGAATAGAATAGAATAGAATAGAATAGAATAGAATAGAATAGAATAGAATAGAATAGAATAGAATAGAATAGAATGAATAAGGAGTAGAGTAGAATAGAATAGAATAGAATAGAATAGAATAGAATAGAAAAGAAAATATGGAATGGAATGAATAAGGAATAGAATAGAATGAATAAGGAGTAGAATAGAATAGAATAGAATAGAATAGAACAGAATAGAATAGAATAAGGATTAGAATAAAATAGATTGAATAAGGAATAGAATAGAATAGAATAAGGAATATATATTCTCTGTACTGATTTAAACAGATATGGAGGCAATTCAGCTGGTTCTCAACTTATGACATTAATTTAATTAGCACAGGTAAGTCCTCGACTTTCCACAGTTCATTTAGTGACCGTTCAAAGTCACAATGGCACTGGAAAAAAGTGACATGACTGTTTTTCACACTTACGACTGTTGCCGCATCCCTCTGGTCACGTGATCAAAAATTGGCAACGGATTCATACTTATGACCGGGGGTGTGTGTGTCATACAATCCCCTTTTGCAAACTTCTGGCCAGCAAAATCGATGGGAAAACCGGATTCGCTTAACAACCGTGCCCCTAACCTATGAGCTGCAGCGACTCCCTTAACGTCGGTGGCGAGCAAAGTCATAAAATGGGGTAAAATTCACTGAACACATGTCTCATTTAGCAACAAATTTTGGCCTCACTTGGACTACCCTTTATTATGATGGTGCTGAAAAAGTGACTTACGAACCAGTCCTCGCAGTTACGACCGTTGTAGGACATGTCGCAGTATTGTGATTTGAGCATTTGTGTTGGGGTTAGCTAGCAGCTGGTGCGGACGGCTGAAGAGACCGAGGACTCAGATGAGGGGCCAGGACCATTAGGGAGTGGACTGCTGCCTTCAGAGATTGTGGGGGTCTGGCAGCAGTGATGAGGAGGTTCCCGAGGAGCCTGTGCCAAGTGCGCGTGCGTGCAGGACTACTCGCAGGAAAGAGCAGCTACAACACCATGGGCAACTCGGGAGTAAGCCTGCAAAGTAATGGCCCCTCCTTCAAGAAGATAAAAGCCAGCTGTGAAACGAATGTTCTTTGCAGGAAGCAAAGACGTTTTGAAACTCAGCCTCGTGGACATTGCAGTATCTGAAGTTGGTATTTAAAGACTCTTGGGTTGTGAAATATTTCTTATCTGATTCTTGGCAGTCTTGCACAATTTTGGTGAGGTTTGTATTTATCAAAGTTAATTAGTTTGCAGCAGCCTTTCAACTGGGGATTCATAAGACTCATTAAAAGGTTTCTGTTCCTTTTGGTTATTGTTTGTCTTATTGGAAAAGGATTTGGGTCAGAACAGCTTGGCAATTTGTGTGCATTTATGACAAGTTGCCGTGTCCCAGAGTCATATGATTCCCCCTTGTAATCCAACCATCAAAGTCAATGGGAGAAGCCAGATTTGCTTAATGACCGTGGTGATTTGCTTAACAACCAGATTTTAAAAAATGGTTATAAAATCTGACACAACTCGCTTAAACAACTGCCTCAACTTAGCGATCGAAGTTCTGTTCCCCGTTGTGGTTGCAGACTCTTCAATACATTCTTCAAATAAAATGGCCGCCCAGCTGAGATGGACTCTTGACGTTAGTCTTCAAGGGCAACCCCAGGAAGAGCGCATGGCAGTCATCCAAGGAGAAAGTCACTTGGGCCTGGTTTGTCGAGTTTTTACACATTGATGAGATTGTTCAGTCTGGGCAATTACGTGGTGTTTAATGTGGTTTTAACATCTGCCTTGGAGACACTGTGCAGCTTAGAGTTGTCTCGGAATTGGAATCTAGCCTTAAGAAATCCAGTCGATCAATCAATTAATTGATTACAATTAACATTTCTTTGAAGAAAAGCACAGCATATTATAACCTTATGTACAATTTAAAGAGCAACACAATAATATGACGACTGAATTAAAAAAGGAGACTGACATAGTGCATGCCCTTTCTTTCTTTCTTTCTTTTTCTTTCTCTTTTTCTCTCTTTCTTACTCTGTCACGTTCTTTTTCTCTCTCTTTTTTCTTCCTCTTTCTTGTTTTCTTTCTCTCTGTATTTTCTCTCTTTCTCTATCCGTTCTTTCTCTTTTTTACTCTTCTTTTTTCTATCATTCTGTTTCTTTCTTCTTCTTTTTGTTTCTTCCTCTTCCTCTTTCTTTCTCTTTCTCTATTTTTTTCTGTTTTCTCTGTCTTTCTCTTTCTACCTCTTTTTCTCTATCTTTCTCTTTCTTATTTTGACACTTTCTTTTTCTCTCTTCTCTTTTTCTTTCTTCTTTCTTCTTTTCTTTCTCTATTTCTTTCTCTCTGTGTTTTCTCTGTCTTTCTTTTTGCTTGTTTCTATTTCTGTCTCTTTCTCTTTTTTACTCTTTTCTTTTTTGCTCTTGTATATCATTCTTTCTTTTTCTCTTTCTTGGTCTTTTTGTTTCTTCCTCTTCCTCTAATTTCTTTCTTTCTGTGTTTTCTCTGTCTTTTTTTCCCTATCTTTCTGCCCCTCCCTCCCTCCTTCTTTCTTTCTTTCTTTCTTTCTTTCTTTCTTTCTTTCTTTCCTTCCTTCCTTCCTTCCTTCTTTCCTTCCTTCCTTCCTTCCTTCTTTCTTTCCTTCTCTTCTTCCCTTCGCTTCCCTCCATCTTCCTTCCTTCTTTCTTTCCTTCCCTTCCCCTTCCTTCCTTCCTTCTTTTCTTCTCTTCTTCCCCTTCCCCTTCTTTCTTTCTTTCTTTCTTTCTTTCTTTCTTTCTTTCTTTCTTTCTTTCTTTCTTTCTTTCTTTCTTTCTTCAGTTTATCTCTCCAGTGGGTGCTATAATACCAGCTGTATGTGAAGGAGATTTTTAAGAAATAAATAAATAAATGATCAAGGGCACAAGAGATACAAAGAAAGCTCTTGTTTGTGTTTGTGTGCACGTGTTTTCCCAAACAATGCCCTTGCATCAAATATGCACTGACCCAGAACATATCGCCACAAATGCAAGCAAGCACACTCGCCTTTTCAGCTGATACTTGTTTCGAGAGACCCCCAACAGCAACTGGGCATCTTTTACAACCTGCGCAAAATTAAAATTCTTGCAACGCTCCTATTTGTTATAACTGCAAGGATCATCTAGAAAAGAGGGGAGTACTGTGAAACTGCTTGGAAAGACTCTGTTACTACACAGTGCTGTGTATGATTAGTTCATAGAAGGAAAGGCCATAAGGCGTTTGGAAAGGACCTGGGGGGGGAGGTCATCTAGTCTGTCCCCCCCCACCCCCCATGCCAGACATCTACTGTATCACCTCTGCAGCCTTGACAAACAAGGCAATCCTCGACTTAACAGAGAACAGATAATCAGAGTTGGAAGGGACCTTGTAGGTCATCTAGACCAACTCCCCCTGCCCAAGCAGGAGACCCTACACCAATTCTGACAGATGGCAGTCCAGTCTCTTCTTGCAAGTCTCCAGTGATGAAGCTCCCACAACTTCTGAGGGCAACTTCTGTTCCATGGGTGGATGGTTCTCCCTGTCAGCAAGTTTCTCCTTATTTCCAGGTTGAATCTCTCCTGGATCAGTTTCCATCCATTATTCCTTGTCTGGCCTTCAGGGGCTTTAGAAAATAGCTTGACCCCCTTCCTCCTCTCTGGGGCAGCCCCTCAAATACTGGAAGGCTGCTATCCTGTCTTCCCTGGTCCTTCTCTTCACTAGACTAGCTAAGCCCAGTTCCTGCAACCGTTCATCATATGTTTTAGTCTCCAGTCCCCTAATCATCCTGGTTGCTCTTCTCTGCACTCTTTCTAGAGTCTCAACATCTTTTTTTATAATGTGGTGACCAAAACTGGATGCAGGACTCTAGGTGGGGTCTTACTAAGGCTTTATAGAGTGGTATTAGTACCTCCCTTGATCTCGATTGTATCCCCCTGTTAATGCAATTTAGGATTGCATTGGCTTTTTTGGCTGCTGCTGCACACGGCTGGCTCCTATTTAGCTGGTTGTCCACTAAGACTCCAAGGTCCCTCTCACAGTTCCTGTTACTGAGCCTGGTTTCTTAGAACAGTTCATTTGGTTACTGTTTGAACTTACAATGGCACTCAAAACAAGTGAGTTATGACTGATTTTCACACTTAATGACTGTTGCATTATCCCCACGGTCACCCTGATCGAAAATTGGAGTGTTGGTAACTGACTCATATTTATGACGGTTGTAGTGTTCCAGGGGTCACATGGTCCCCTTTTACGACCTTCGGACTACCAAAGTCAACGAAGCCCAATTCACTTAACAGCCATGTGACTAACTTTAACAACCGTGTTGATTCGCTTAACAACGGTGGCAAGAAAGGCTGTAAAAACGGGGGCGAATCTCGCTTAACGACTGTCTCTCGCTTAGCGAGAGAAATGTTGGACCCAATTGTGGTCGTAAGTCGAGGACTGCCTGGGCTTCCCAAAACAAATCAGAAGAAGTGATGTAGCCCTTTTTTTTCCAGCTAGCAAATTTTATTAAGCGATAGAAACTTGTATTGATCTTACGATCCCTATGCACGGATCGCAGTTTGTAAACCGTAAACCACATTTCACCCGTGGGAATTGGGACTAGAAAGAGTGAATGCAATGGATAGGCCTCCGGAGCTCCGACTGGTAATATTTATTAAAAGGAAGTGCATCAGAGAGGGCCCCAGAATGGGTTATATATCCGCTTCAAATTTTATTATAGTTTCAAATTTAATAAGTCCAGTCCAGCCAATTATAACTGAATATCCACCTTCCCTATCTTGCAATTTAAACCCAAAAGAGTTAATTCAAAGATTACATCTCCAGAGATCTGATTAGTAGCATTTATTATAAGGAAGGCCCTGCCTCCCAATCTCAGATGGATGGATTCAACTCCCAGAATACCTGCTGACTGGGGGATTCTGGGAGTCGAAGTCTACCCATCCTAAAGCCTTCTAATTCGGGGATTCTGGGAGTCGAAGTCCACTCATCCTAAAGCTTGCTGACTGGGGGATTCTGGGAATCAAAGTCCACGCATCCTAAAGCCTTCTGACTGGGGGATTCTGGGAGTTGAAGTCCATGCATCCTAAAGCCTTCTGACTGGGGGATTCTGGGAATCGAAGTCTACCCATCCTAAAGCCTTCTGACTGGGGGATTCTGGGAGTCAAAGTCCATGCATCCTAAAGCCTTCTGACTGGGGGATTCTGGGAATCGAAGTCTACCCATCCTAAAGCCTTCTGACTGGGGGATTCTGGGAGTCGAAGTCCACCCATCCTAAAGCTTGCTGATTGGGGGATTCTGGGACTCGAAGTCCACCCATCCTAAAGCCTTCTGACTGGGGGATTCTGGGACTCGAAGTCCACCCATCCTAAAGCCTTCTGACTGGGGGATTTTGGGGTCTGAGTCAAGTGTCACCCTAGAATCAGCAGATACGTGTTTCTACTTTCTGCTAAAAAACAATATCTCTGCACCCCATTTCTCTACAGCTGTCCCCCCAAAGCAAACCCCTTTGCCTTGTGGAAGAACTATCACTCCTTTCCTCAAAGAGCAGTCTTGATTTCATTTTTATTTTTGCGCAACCCTGGCTGGAGTGGGAACCCCCAAATTATCCTTCTGACAGTATGAAGGCTGATTTCACTGTAAATGGGGCTCGCGTTTCATCCACAGCATTCCTTCAAAATGGCTCCTTAGCATTTCTGCCCAAAACTCCTTCTTGGGAGTTCCTGAAAGTCTTTTTAAACTGACTTTTAAGCCCACTTTCGCTGCAACGAAGACGGGGCAGAAATTCCCTTCTTATTTTATTTTTAACGACTGCTCCTTTCCAAATTCCTCCCATCTCTGGAGATAATGCACTTTTCCCTCTGGTGAGATGGCTTAATTTTTTCTCTCTCTTCCACTGTAACGCCGGGGAGTCAGGCCAGCTGCTGGTGCAGCAAAAAGATTTATGTGATTAGGGATGGGGGCTGACACAGCCTTATTAAGTTAGTCAGTTCAGCCTGGGGTCAAGGCCAGCGTGACACTCTTTTAACTCAGTTGTTGCTTGATCGACTTCTCCAGAGAGTGAGGCCCCACCAGGAAGTAGGGTGATTTTTTTGCGCACATGCAAACATGTGCAGGGAGCAGTAGAAGGTGCATCTTCTTGGTTTTGAGCCCTTTTGAACTCTTCTTCCTTTGCTTGGTGTTTTCTACTCTAGTCTTTCTCAACCTTGGCGATTTTACAATGTTTGGACTTCCACTCCCAGAATTCCCCAGCCAGCATGGCTGGTTAGGGAATTCTGGGAGTGGAAGTCCACCCATCTTAAAGCCTGCTGGCTGGAGAATTCTGGAAGTCCACCTTTCCTAAAGCATGCTGGCTGGGGAATTCTGGGAGTTGAAATCTGCCTATATTAAAGCATGCTGGCTGGGGAATTCTGGGAGTTGAAATTCCCCCCTCTGAAAGCATGCTGGCTGGGGAATTCTGGGAATTGGAGTCCACCCATCTTAAAGCATCCCGGTTGGGGAATTCTGGGAGTTGGAAGTCCACCCATCCTATAGCCTGCTGGCTGAGGGAATTCTGGGAGTGGAAGTCCACCATCTTAAAGCGTGCTGGTTGAGGAATTCTGGGAGTTGGAAGTCCACCCATCCTATAGCCTGCTGGCTGAGGGAATTCTGGGAGTGGAAGTCCACCCTTCTTAAAGCGTGCTGGCTGGGGAATTCTGGGAATTGAAGTCTGCCTGTATTAAGACATGATAGCTGGAGAATGAAACCCACCCATCTTAAAGCATTCTGGTTGGGGAATTCTGGGAGTTGGAAGTCCAGCCATCCTATAGCCTGCTGGCTGAGGGAATTCTGGGGGTGGAAGTCCCCCATCTTAAAGCGTTCTGGTTGGGGAATTCTGGGAGTTGAAATCTGCCTATATTAAGACATGATAGCTGTGGAATTCTGGGAATTGAAGTCCACCCATCTTCAAGCATGCTGATTGGGGAATTCTGGGAGTTGAAGTCCAATAAAGTATGCTATCTGGGGGGGTTCTGGGAGTTGAAGACCACCCATCTTAAGCTTGCCAAAGTTCGAAACACCACTCTGGCCCGATGTTCCTTTGAGATCCCCGTTCATGCGTTGTCCTAAAAAAAGGGATAGGTGCCCCTCAAAACGATGAGACAAGATTTACACAACATTTGCTTATATATCCCAGCCTGTTTGGAATGGCTGAAAGAGTGGGGAAAATAGAGAGTATTTAACTTGATTACGTTTTCTTAAGCCCACACCAAAACTCATTTCCTCATTAGCTTTTAGGGCCAAAACTGTTCTAAAATCACTATTTGATGCTTCACTGATTTCTAATTGGGGCATTTTTTGAACCTTTTCTGCTCTTTCTCCCAATCTTTCAAGCAGAGGTTTGATAAATCTATCAATTCCCAGGACTTATCTATTTTGTATTCCACTGATGTAATCTATAATATCTACAAAAATGATACAATAAGATGAAGATCTTGGTATTAAATATGAAGCTTACGACAAAAACCTTTCTTGTAAAACAGATCATTTGAAGTGCTTTGATGCTGTTTATTAATGCCGCTTTTAACACTGGATGCAAAATTTAAAACGTTTTTCTGCTTATCCACAGTTGACCTTTCAGAAATCTTACTTAATATTGACGTAAACTTCTCTTTATCTCTAAAGGTTGAAGTTATCTCCACGTTAGTGTGTTAGGAATCTCTAGTCAATGCTGAATAAATATCACTCCATTCAAATAATATAATAATATAATGTATCACTTAGACTTTATAACAATACAATACAGTTAGTTCTTGACTTACAACCGTTCATTTAGCAAACATTTGAAGTTACAAAGGCACTAAAAATACGATTTATGACCAATTCTCGCACTCACAACCATCACAGTAATGAAATTCAATATGAGAAAAGTAAAATCTTGCACTTAGGCAAGAAAAATCCAAAGTACACATATAAATTGGGTGAAACCAATTTAACAGCAAGAACTGTGAGAGGGATCTCGGAGTCTTAGTGGAGAACCAGCAGCCTTCAGAGTCGGAGATCAGTGGGGCAGAAGAACAGCTGGAGCCTGTTCCCTGTGTGCGCATGCACAGAGCTGCCAGGAGAAGGGAACAGCTAAAGAACAAGGGTCGACTCGGGAGTAAAGGCTCAGGTGGACGGTGAATGGCCCCCTCCCATAGGGAATAAAAGAGGAGCGAAAGGGGAGTGGTGTTTGCAGGAGACAATTAGTTCAATTCATTAGAGTGAAGATCTGCTCCTGACTTCTTGCCAAGTAATTGCTGCTACAGAGTGGCATTTGGAAGATATCGGCCTGGCAACTCTCCAAGCCTGATAAAGGTCTGTAATTGTGGAATCTCTTGAAAGTCTGTTGGCCGGGACTTTGCTGGAGAGGAATTCACTTTAACCTAAATAAAAGGGGTTTTATCGGGACGAGGAGTCTGCTCCGTGATCTTGGGGAGCCTCTTCACCTGAGAAGGGTGTTTTTCCGGCCGCCACAATTTCGCTTTGGTGTTCAACAGAGGATGCCTTCTTTTCTTCAGATGCTTGTGCTTATAAGGGAGGCAACATGATTGCAACCTCCCAACTCAAGATGAGATGCCTCCACGCCGAGTCTATTGCAATTTAAGTTCCCATTACCTCTTATCTTTGAACAGCATTGGGCAAAGTGTATTTATGCATTTATTTATTTTGCACAATTCTATCCCGCTGCAATCAGGAAAGGTTCTCGGTGGCTTAGGCGGAACATAAAAATTAATTAAAAACTAACTTAACGGTAAGAACAGTAGGAATGGCATCCTAAAAGAGGAACGCAATAAAAACACAAGTGAAAGATTGGGCTGTTAAGCGAGGGAAAAGCTTATCGACACAGCTCTGTATTCAAAATACCAACAAGGAAGGGACCAGCCTGATACCTGTCATGAGATTATTACAATGGTTATTATAGGTAGTTCTCAATGTACAACGGTTCATTTAGTGACCGTTAAAAGTTACAACGGTGCTGAAAAAAGTGATCCATAGACAGTTATGACCTGTCATGCCCCTGTCGGAATCTGATTCTGAGGGGGAGGCTGAGCAGCTGACAAGGAGTGGGAGTGTGGCTCCGTTGGCTGTGGAAGAAACTGTGGAAGGGCACAGTCTGGCTGGGCAGAGCAGGGAAGAGGTAGAACAAGGGAGAGGGAATCCAGGCCCACCCCCTCTTCATCCTAGGGCACGCAGGGAGGAACAGAGAAGGGAGCAACATGAGTTGCGTGCCTTATGGGAGAGGAAAGGGCCCTGATTCCCTTCATTAGCTACAGCTGGGAACACAGTGTTTAAAAAGGGAGGTTGTGCACAGCAACTTGTTTGAAGCAAATAGTGAGTTATCTGTTATTGTTGAGGCTTATCTGGGTTCCTGGTGACTTCCCAACAGTGTGTGTTTTGTTGGCCTTTCAAGTCTGGAATTCCTTCTCCTGCCCTGTCAAGTTAGTTACTGCAGTATGGTTTGTGTGGATTTTTATTTACATTTTAAATGTACTTCATTATTGGACTGAATTTCCTCCACTTAAAGACTGTTCTTGGGAGAGTTTTTTTCTCCAGCTGAAGGTAACTGGACATTGGAGGGCAAAGTTGGAGGTATTAAAGGGACTTTTCTTACTTATGTGACTGTGTTGCCTTTGCGCCACGCCCCGGGTCAGCACACGACCTCTTCAGCATTCTTGTGATCAAAATTCAGATGTTTGTCTATCTCCAAATTGTTGGACAGTGCAAAGATGTATCAGGCACATTTTTTTCACATGTGGTGGATCTGCAACGCTGCAAAAAAATTATTGGAGACTGATCCAGACATGAGTGGGAAAGCCAGAATTTTTTCTCCTAGGAATAATACCAGAAGGATATAGGAAAGATTTAATGTATCTAATAGTACATGTGTTGATGGCGGCTAGAATAATATATGTGCAATACTGGAAGAAGGAAAGCATACCGCCAGAAATAGAGATAATAAGGAAAAGTATGGCCTGTGCTGAATCGGGCAGGTTAACCCCAGAATAAAAAAAAAACAAGGGGGAATCTGAGTACTATGAAACGTAGAATAAATTCTATCAGTGGTTGCATAGAAGGCAAGGTCGGAACATAAGTAGCTGTCATGCCCTTGTTAGAGTCGGACTCTGAGGAAGAGGAGGAACAGCCGACAGGGAGTGGAGGTGTGGCCACGGAGGTTTGTGGAGGAGGCTGGGGAAGGGCAGAGGCCTGCTGGGTAGCCAGAGGAAGAACCAGGCCCATCCCCTCTTCAATCTAGGACACGCAGGGAAGAACAGAGAAGGAAACAACTTGGCTTATGAGAGAGGAAGCGGCCATGATCCCCCTCTTTGGTTGCAGCTGTGGAGAATAGCATATAAGAGAGACGGTTTAAATACAGCATTGCTAGAAGCAAAGCGTGTTTTATTTTGGGATGAAGTTATCTTGGTTGGCGTTCTTCCTACAGACTGTGTCTTCTTATCTCCTTGAAGTTGGTAATTAGTTATCCTGGTCTGTTGTGGAAATTCCTTCATTGTAGTTTGTTTTGGTTTTTTATTTCACCTTTATCTGCTCATTGAGTTCGGACTGTATTGCTTTCTTTTGAAGACTTTCTGAATAAGTTTAATTTCCAACTGAAAATTATTGAACAGTGGAGCCAAGTTGGAGTCATTAATGGACATTTATTTAAGTTATGGATTTTGTTATGTTTGTGTTAGACTCCGGGTCATCACAAGTAGCTATGATGATTAGAATAATTAGTAAACAATGTATCAAACAAGAGGATTGCAACTGGTGAAGTAACATTTATATATGTATAACAGTTGTAAGTCCAGAACAGCTGCACTGTGTTGTACTCTTATAATTAAAACAAAAAAATAAATATTTTTTTTAAAAAAGGAAAACATGTGAATAAAATATTTCCATCCCCCCCAAAAACCCCCAGATGTTTGGCAATTGCCTCGTATTTATGACGGTTGCAGTGTCCCTGGGTTACATGATCCCCTTTGGCGGACTTCCAAAGAGCCAAGTCAACAGGGAACTCCAGATTCGCTTAACAACCGGGTGACTAACTTCTCAGCTGCCGCAATTCACTAAACAACGGAGGCAAAGAAGGTCGTGAAACGGGACAGAAATTCACAGAGCCAATGCCTCGCTTAACCATAGGAATTTTGTAAGCCGAGGAACTGACTGTCTTTAAAAGATGTGGGGTTATGAACGCAGCAGCTTTTTAAAGCAGCCTTGTCTTTTCTTAGGTTTTTTTCGCACAGTGTCAGGAAAAGGACGTCGTCGCTTTAATAAAATTCACTTAATCACTGCCTTGCTTAGCAACGGAAATGGCTCATGGTAGGCGTAAGTCGAGGACCACCTGCCTAGGATGTGTATTTGTTTTTAAATTTTAAAATTTTTTATATTTTAAAACTGGTTTAATCTTACATTCATTCTGATTTTAACATTAGCTTTTATTGATCGTATTGCAAAGAGTCCCTCTCATTGGGGAGAGGTGGGTGATTAAGAAATAGGAAAGAAAAATATAAAATAAATAAACAGGGATGTTGAAACGCTGCAGAAGGAGGGGGTTGCCTCCATAGTTTCAAGTAAGCCACATCTAGTCCTCGACTTTTGACCATAGCGGAGCCTGCCCATTACCGATGTAAGTCACAACAGTCATAAAGCAGATCAGTCCAGCAACCGACTTGATTTTTATTCCCCGTTTTTTTGCAGAGATTCTTAAACAAAGACCAGCGGTCCTAAAGCGAACAGTGCAGTCGTCCAGCGAACTCCACCACCACTAAGTGAACCAGGGGTGGGATTCAAAAATTCCAACTTGTTCGCTACCCAGTTGCTGGGTGGGCGTGGCCATGGTGGGCGTGGCCTACCAGAACTTCCAGGAGGGCCGTTTTTTGTCTTCCCCAGAGTCCGGAGGCTTCCCTCAGGCCTCTGGGAGAGCTAAAATGGCCTCTGGAAAGCCTCCAGAGCCAGAAAACAGGCACGCTTCCGTACTTCCGGTACTTCCAGAAGGCCCGATTTTCCCACGCTGACCCTACACTTAACCTGCATCGAAAATGGGCCGTGTGGAGGGTGAGGGGGGTGGGTTGAACCAGCCGGTCAGTTCAATACCGGTTTGGTGAACCAGATGCAAATTTAACATCCGGTTCGCCCGAACCGGTCTGAACCGGTAGAATTCCATCCCTGAGGTGAACCGATCGATACGGTTTTGCCAAAAACCTAGAATTGCCATGTTGCCAAGACCCCAAAGTGGAGTTATGTGACCACAGAAGTGGGGGGACGACTTCGACTTTGGGGAACTTCGGATCCGGGTTGCAAATCCGCATTTTTTTACATATCCGTTGTAATGTCCAGTCGCTAAGCAACTGGTCGTAAATTGAGGATTCGCGTGTTGAAGAGTTTTTAGCAGCTGATAAAGCCATCTTCTGTGATTCACCTTTGGGCGAATCAGCGGCAGGTGGATTTCTCTTCCCTTTAAATAATGCAGGCGAAAACAATGTAATTAAACCTTATAAAAAACACAGCCATGATATCATGAAATAGCAATGCCAGACAGTAGAGCTGTGAAAATTGATGATTGAATCAACCTTGGATGCTGTCCTAAAAAAGACATTTTTCTCTCTCTGAGAGGTGGCCTAAATATTTAACAATAGTCGTAGTTGTTCTATTAATAAACTAGAGAAGCGAAGAGGATAATATGAACTAGCAGGGCACATTATCAATCATTAGATTCCTTCTGTTTTAATATTTTCTGCATTTTATGCTGCCTAGGCAGGTGGGGGAGAAAATGAGATCTCATAGTGAGGAATCCAGCTGAAAATTGAGTTGTTCAGACTGTACATCTGTCAACTAAAAAGAAAATACCCCTTTGGTCGTTTTCGTTGCCATCAGAAAGGAAGTGGGGGAAAGCGGCGCATTCCAAAAATGCCTTAGATAATCGCCTTGGCAGCCCAAAGTTGTCTGCGTGCAATGATATTACTGGAGAGCATGATTGATGACTGTGATGACCCAGGGTCGGATACAAAACAAACACAGTCACAGAAAACAGGTGAAGCCCCTTTTATTCCTTCTCTTTGCCTCCAAGTTCCGAATATTCTTGGCTATTCTTGTCGGAGGACAAAAAACTCCCACACAAACAGTTACAAGAAGAAGGGGAAAAAAAAGCAACGCAAACCAGGCAAGATAAGGGCTGGAGGACGTCCACAGATAACACACACTGGGAAGGATGCCAAACTCAAGAGAGGAACCATAAACTAGCGATATTTACACGCTTTGTTTCCAGCACTCGCCCATACGCATGTCTGTCTTCTTATTCAGTTGTCACAGCTGCAGCCCATGAAGAGGATCAAGGCCCTCTCCTCCCGAGGAGACCACCTCTCTCCCTTATCCTCTCCTCCCCTCATGCCCTAGGATGGAGAGGGAATGGGCTTGGGTCCTCCTCTGACTGCTCAGCCGGCCTCTGCCCTTCCCCAGCCTCCTCCACAACCTCCAGAGCCCCACTTCCACTCCCTGTCAGCTGTTCCTCCTCTCCCTCAGAGTCAATCTCCACTAGAGGCATGACACTGACTCTTGGCAATGGATGTGTCCCATTGGAGAATATACATCCAGGGTCAAGGGGGAAATGAATGATGTATTTTATTGTCAGCTGTACTCAGCTAATGCCAACATGGCCATTCCAAACAAAACTTTTTTTTTTTTTTACTCTGAGAGATGTGGCTAGAGACTTATGATTTGAATGGGGGGTGGATTCGTCGGAGCCCTGACAACATCCTCTAAAATTCAGACAAGGTACAGGAAGTCTTGGACTTACAACAATTCATTTAATCACAGTTCGAAGGGACAACAACATTGGAAAAAAGTGACTTGTGACCATTTTTCATGCTCATGACCATTGCGGCATCCCCAGGGTCCCCAGGGTCGCGCTCCAGCGGCAAGCCCAGGCAGAAACCGCGCGTGATTCCTGTCTGTCGCCGAAGCCCTGCAAACCGGAACTCTCCACGTGATAAAAATTCTGACAGTTGGTAATGGACTCTTATTTATGACCATTGCAGTGTCCTGGGGGGGGTCATGTAATCCACTCTGGTGGTGGGATTCAAATTTTTTTTACTACTGGTTCTGTGGGCATGGCCAGGTGGGCATGGCCAGGAGGTCATGTGACTGGGTGGGCATGTCTATGTGGTCCCCCCCTCCTTTCGCAGCACCCTCCCATGTCCCGTTTTTTGCCTCCTGGGCCTCAATGAAGCCTCTTGGCAAGGTAAATACAACAGCGAGGGGAGAGGAATCAGCTGTGCCCCATGATTTAGATGAGCTAGAAAGCAAGAAATCCAATGATTTCCTGTTGTGACTCCGGGATTGGAATCTGTTCCGTTGGCAGATGTGAGCTCGAGCGAAGAGGATCTGGCAGGGAAATTTGAGCCTGCATTGCTGAGTGATTCTGAGGGCAGCCAGGATGAGGAAGTGGACTTAGCTATGAGAGACGAACCTGATTTATTGGAGGTGACCTCCCCCGAATCTCCCTCTCTGATTATACAGCAGCCGGGAACAGATAAGGAAGGAAAACATGCGAGAGGTTTCAAGTGCGGAGGAGGAGGGGTTTGAGGGATCCTGGCTTGACGTGAGAAATAGACGGAGATTGAGACGTCAATCTCAATTGGGAAAGAAGCATCAAGCCAATGATTAATGAGACTAACACGCCCCCTTTAGGGGATAAAAGGAAACGGATTGGCTTGAGAAATTTGCCAGAAGCGAAGTGTCTTGTTAGAACGAAAGTCTTGTGAAGATTCTCTGAGGCATTGTGATTTATAGGCACTTCAGGTTTGCCAAACAGATATCGGAATTACTGCTGAGGACTGGAAAAACTTCAGCAGTTATCTTGGTTGGGGTTTGTTTTTAGTTGCTTATATTTTTGGAACTTCAGAATTGTGATTGCTCACCTGTGGATTCAGGTGAGGCATACCATTTCCTGCTTTCTAACTGGTCTAAATCACACAGCACAGCTGATCGTCAGAAATACTGGTTCAGCTGAACCAGGAGCAATTTTTTTACTACCGGTTCAGCCAAACCAGACCAAACCGGTAAAATACCACCCCTGATCCCCTCCTTCTGCCCAGCAAAGCCAATGGGGAAGCCAGCTTCACTTAACAACTGCGTTACAAATTTAACATGTGCAGCGTGTCAACTCATAAAATATATTTCTATGGTCTTTTTAGAGTTGCCAACTGAAAGGCAGGGGGAAGCAGTACAGCAGCTTGGAAACCTAAAGTGCATTCCGTAAATGTTTTCAAAGATAGTAACTAGGTGACTGAAGTTTCTGCCGTGCAAAATTCTAACTGGAGAGCATGATTGATGACTCTGGGCTATGGAGGTGTCCCATTGGAGGATATGAATTACGATACACCCAGAGCGGTGGGAGGGAAAACCAAGGTCAAGAGTGACAAGGAATGATGTGCCTCAGAGTCAGCTACACCCAGGCAGTGCCGGACATGTTAACTCCCAATAAATCCTTTTGAAGTTTTGGAAGTTGGGCTCGAGACTCTTGATTTTAAATGGTGGTAACTGCTGGCTTCCTGACACAGCAATTCACTCAACAACAGTGGCCAGAAAGGTCGCGAAATGGGGCAAAACTCACTTAAACCAAAGTCTCGCTTAACAACAGACATTTGGGGGCTCGATTACAGCCGTCGATCAAGGACTACCTGTATTAGAAGACTTGGGATTATGCACAACTGCCATGATTTATTTAACCACGGTGGCAGAAAAGATCCGAAACGGGTAATTTAGCAACAGAAATCCAAGTTGGGTTTGTAATTGGACGACTACCTACACATTAAAGATGTGGCAGCTTTAATAAGGTGTCTCATTGAAGCAGCTTTTTTTAAAAAAGTCGCTTAGAATAACAGAGTTGGAAGGGACCTTAGAGGTCTTCTAGTCCAACCCTCTGCTCAAGCAGGAATACCATTTCAGACAAATGTTTGTCCAGTCTCTTCTTTAAAAGCCTCCAGTGTTGGAGCATTTTACAACTTCTGGAGGCAAGTTGTTCCACTGATTAATGGTTCTCTCAGTCAGGAAATTCCTCCTTAGTTCTAGGTTGCTTCTCTCCTGGATTAGTTTCTGTTAGGTATAACATAGGTCACCTAACGTAGTTTGGGTAAAATAATATATATAAGCTATGATTGTTAGTTTAAGTGTGTGTCACTTTAACTGCAAAGCATGTATTTTTGGGTGTGGTGTGAAACCACCATAAGAGGGAGCAAGACAAACTGATTGATTGCTGACGAGACGCTGACGGTTTGCTGGCAATTACTGACAATTTACTACGTTGATGGTTTGTTAGCTGCGTATTTCCCTACTGAAGAATTGCTGATAAGAAGAGAGGAGTTTTTGAGTTCTTCGTATCTCTCTACTGCGAGGAGATAAATCACCGGACTGATATTTGTAAGTGTACTGACCTCTCTTTTTCGACACTGGAATTTGCAAATGAATACTCCCTGGACGGACTGAACTAAGTGAATGATATATGGACTGTTTTTGACTATGCTTTAACTCTTGCTGGAATAAAACTATTTAATTAGCACTTGTATCTGCTTTTACTGAGTGTAAGCTACACAACACTTATCTCACATATTTTGCCTGCCTGCCTGACTGCCCTGCAGATCTTGCTAGGGTATATCCCTAACAGTTTCCATCCTTATTGCTTCTTTTTCCTGCCTTCGAGTCCTTTGGAGAATAGCTTGACCCCCTTCCTCTTTGTGGCAGCTCCTGAGATATCGGAAGACCGCTATCATGTCTCCCCTGGTTTCTTCTTTTCATTAAAACTAGACATACCCAGTTCCAGCCTCCAGTCCCCTAATCATCCTTGCTGTTCTTCTCTGCGCTCTTTCTAGATTCTTTTCTATATCGTGGTGGGTGGGGTATTTTAGCTGGCAGAGGCACTATTTTTTTTTTTAATAATAAAAATAGAACTAACAACCTGGAAACCTGTATGGCGCCTTTTATTGCTGAGTTGTCCTTAAGAACTGTGAAATCGTTCTCGATGAAAAACTGACCTCGTAGAGGGGGGGAAAAAAAAACAGCTTTAAAGACTGGAACAGTTCAGGTAAACCATCTTGGGTGAACTTGAAAAGCTAAGCAAGGTCAGGCCTGATTGTTTTCTGGCTGGGAGACCACAAAATAGATTGAGGAGTTGATTGAAGAGCCCTGTCTGGGCTATAAGAAAGATGTTTGGTAGTGTCTGGAGAATTATCGAGAATTCATCTTGGCCTGTCCTTATTTTTGACTTATTATTATAATTTCTTGATAATATTAGCAAACTTATAATGTTAATAATACTAGCTCCATACCTGTGCTTGACTAGGAGACTATTGGGTCGGGCTTAGTTTTGGGGGAGGAAAATAAGGAGGGGAAAAATTCTGTCTCTGCCTGCCAGCATCCGTCGGTATTCATCTGGCTAGCGTTCCTGTTAGGGTGTGAGAGAGTTGAGGGCTGTTTGGAAACCAAAACAGTATTTGTTGTGTGAGCAAGAAGGAGACAGCAAGGAGCCTGGGTGTGGCTTAGCTCAACTGTTCTGTACTAAAGCTGCTTGCTGCTGTGAAAATAAAACTGAAACCGAAACTCCTCTCCTCTGCTTGTGTTTTGCATTTGGAAGAGATTTCTTTTCAGGTGGGGAGGGGGAGTAGAACTCCTTAGCATCAGAGCGTGTTAATAATATAGGAAATACTCTCTGATGGTCATTTTGAAAAATCCTTTCTTAGTGAGCACCTAGAAGCCAAGAGGAACAGATGTGCCAAATGTCAAGTTTGTAGGCTTTACGGTTCTGGAGATTTTGTGATGACGCGTGAGGGGCATTTCGCTTTTATATATATATAGATTAACAGTATTTTTCCAGATGAAATTTGCAAAAGGGATTGCAATTTTGACGAGATTGAAAAACCAGGGGGTAAGAATACAAGCGGGATTGTCCATTGATGATGGTTACAGATTGCAGAGATAGTCCTTGACTTATGACCATTTGTTTAGCAAATGTTCAACATTTCAACGGCACTGAAAAAGGTGGTTTCTGACCCATCCTCATATTTTCCACTGTCACGCAGTCCTTACAGTCATGTGACCATAACCTGGGTGTCCGGCAACTGGCATGTATTATAGATGATGATTGCAGCATCCCAAGTTTATGTGATCACCATTTGTTACCTTCCCAGCTGGCTTCCAACAAGCAAAGACAATGGAGGAAGTCAAATTCACTTACTGGCTGTGGCAAAAGAGGTCATGAAATCGGGCACGACTCTGTCATGCCCCTGTCGGAGTTTGAATCGAGGAGGAAGACAAACAGCTGACAGGGAGCGGGAGAGTGGCTCCGTTGGCTGTGGAGGAGGCTGGGGAAGGGCAAAGTCTGGCTGGGCAGAGCAGGAGAGAGGTAGAACAGTGGAGAGGGGAGTTCAGAGGAAGACCCAGGCTCAACCCCCTCTTCATCCTAGGGCACACAGGGAGGAATGGGGAAGGGAGCAATGTGTGTTGCGTGGCTTATGGGGGAGGAAGGGGCCCTAATTCCCTTCCTTAGCCACACCTGGGAATGAAAGTTTAAAAGAGATGCAAACTGAGCACGGCATCTGCTGGGAACAAACATGAGTTTATCTTGTGTTGACTTTGGTTATCTGTGTTCACGTATCCTCCCAAGCCCAATATAAATTCAATATTTACATACAAGCCATGCCTAGCTGGTCATGTAACCACCAAGCCATACCCAGTCAGCAAGCCACGACCACCCAATCACATGACCACCAAGCCGCACCCACAAATTAGGCCATGTCCACAGAACTGGTTGTTAAGCAATTTGAATCCAACCCCTGCTCTTCACAGTGCTTTTCTGCCCTCTCTAAGCAGTTTACAGAGTCAACCTCTTGCCCCCAACAATCTGGATCCTCATTTTACTGACATGGGAAGGATGGAAGTCAATCTTGAGCTGCTTAGAATCTCAGTATTAACCATGAGCCGGTGAGACCCAAACTGCCAAACTGCAGGCAGACAGCAGTCAGCAGAAGTAGCCTGAGGTACTGCAGTCTAACCACTGTGTCACAGCGGCACAGTGAATAGAACAGTATATGGAATATGTTCTGTATGGACATTAACATTCTCAAAATCCTGCAGCCCTGATTGGATGAGCGCGCAGCAACCGGATTGGTCGAGCGCGCGGCACTGATTGGCCGTTCGGACGGCTGTCATTGGCCGCGGCGCCCGGCGCCAGATCCATATAAGCCGCAGCATACCCAGCCGGCGGCAGATTTTTAAACCCTAAATAAATGAGCTGAACAAAGTCACTGCCTCGCGTCTTTTGTGCGTATCGGCCGATACGACAGAATATAAAATATAGAGTAGAATAGCACGGTATATATAATATAGAATAGAATAGGTAGAATAGAACAGAACAGAACACAATAGAATAGAAAAGAACAGAAAATAGAATAGAATAAAATATAGAATATAGAACGAATAGAATATAGAATGAATAGTATAGAATAGAATAGTATATATAGAACAGAACAGAGCAAAATATTCTTTACTGGCCAAATGTGATTAGACAAACATGAAATTTATCCCTGGTGCAGAAGCCCTCAATATACTGTACATAAAAACCAACAGAGTAATAATAATAATAATAATAGGGCTACTAAGAGAAGGTAGAAGAAAAGGATAACAACAACATAGCCGTTCCACCTTGGTGAATATAATAGCCGTAAGTGGAGGACACTCCGTATATTGCCTTACATTGCCACCCTGCAGATGGTTGTTTCAATTTGACTGTTTTTTGGCCAGCTGCCCTGTGCCACATTATTCGAGTTGGATGGAGCCACGGCATAAAAAGGCTGTAAAGCAAATAAAATCAGCTTTTCCTCCAGCGGTCCAGCTCGGATTTGGCCCAGACAGCTGACCTCTTGGAATCCATTGAGGCCGTCTGCAAAATCTCTGGACCACAGCATTTCTTTCTCTCTCTCCCTCCCTCTTTCTCTCTCTTTCTCTCTCTTTCTCTCCTCCCTCCTTCCCTCCCTCTCTCTTTCTTCTCTGCTTTCCATTCCCTGCGCCGCATGGCTCCGGGCATCATAACCATTGGTGTAATAAACCCATATGAAAGAGCTTGTTTCTCTTTTATTATGATTATGTCGGCTGGTGGAATTGCATTAGTCTGTGTTAAAAAGGGCTGCTGGCAGGGAAATAAATTGGAGATGTCACTCCATCTTGCTTCTTCATCTCCTGGCGTTTACTCCAAGGAGTAATTTATCTCCTCGGCTGGCTGCGGTGCAGTCAGGATGGTGGGTGGGCCGGGACGCTCAGTGGGCCCACGAAGACGTCTTGGCCCTTGCATACAGGGTTCCCCAGTGCGCTTTTGGAATGAGCACAGCATAGCGGCGCATGTTGGCACCAGGACTCCACGGGGGTTATTGTAGTTTGAGGTTCCCTGTTGTGGATGCTCTTTGATTTATGGCTCAGATGAGGGAGAAAGAAGGAGAAAGGGAATATTCAATTTGGTTAAGTTAATACCTTGAGGTGGCAGCCTTTAAAAATTCATGCCCTTGATTTAATCCATGGGTATCCAAACAGGACAACGTTAAGACTTGTGGACTTTTAATGCCTAGAATTCTCCTATAAAAAAAGATGTTGAGGCTCTAGAAAAAGTGCAGAGAAGAGCAACCAGGATGATGAGGGGACTGGAGGCTAAAACATATGAAGAACTTAGTCTAGAGAAGACAAGGACCAGGGGAGACAGGATAGCAGTCTTCCAACAGTTCAGTGGCTGCCACAGAGAGGAGGAAGGGGTCAAGCTATTTTCTAAAGCACCCAAAGGCCAGACAAGGAATAATGGATGGAAACTGATCCAACCTGGAATTAAGGAGGAATTTTCTGATAGTGAGAACAATCAACCCATGGAACAGAAGTTGCCTTTGGAAGTTGTGGGAGCTTCATCCCTGGAAGCTTTAAAGAAGAGATTGGACTGCCATTTGACAGAAATGGTGTAGCGTTAGCGGGTTGGACTAGATGACCTACCAGGTCCCTCTCCCAACTCTGTTCTGTTCATATGAAGATCGGTTGCAGGAACTGAACAGAGCCCCCATGCGGACCTTGCACCTTTCACACAAAAGCCCCGTTTTACACAAAACGGGCTGCGTGGAAACTCCTGTAAGGGCCAGGCTGTGGCGGGCAGAGCCAGCCGGTTGGTTCAACTACCAGTTCGGTGAACCCGGTGTAAATTTAACATCCGGTTTGTCCAAACCGGCCCCAAAGGGCTCAATCCCACCCTTGCAGATCCAGTTCCTGCAACCGTTCTTTATATGTTTTAGTCCCCGGTCACCTAATCCTCTTTGTGGGCTCTTTTCTGCATTTTTTTTTTCCCTACAGTCTCCACCTCTTTGTTTACATCCACAGCGATTGTTTTATTCGTCACGGGGTTCCTTTGCCTTGTGAAGGAAAATCAAAACCTCTCCACTTTCCCTCTCCGACTTCAAACGTTCCCTAAACAAAGGGTTCTACCTCGTGGAATTACCTGTAGGAAGTTGGATTTATTCAAACCTGCGGGCCAGTCGCCTTGGAAACCGGCCTACCTCGCAAGGTCGTTGTGTCAGAGGAGAAAAATAGGGGGCACGATCTGCCTCTTTTTTTTAGTCGCAGGAGGAGAAGAAACGACAAATTCAGCAGCTCGGCGGAGAAATAAGACTTTTAAGCTTCAGAGAAACCAGTCACCTTTGCTTTCTTGGAAACCGGCCTGCCTCGCAAGGTCGTTGTGTTGGAGGAGAAAAATAGGGGACGCCGGTCTGCCTCTTTTTTTTAGTCGCAGGAGGATTAGAAACGACAAATTCAGCAGCTCGGCGGAGAAATAAGACTTTTAAGCTTCAGAGAAACCAGTCACCTTTGCTTTCTTGGAAACCGGCCTGCCTCGCAAGGTCGTTGTGTCGGAGGAGAAAAATAGGGGACGCCGGTCTGCCTCTTTTTTCCAGCCGCCGGAGGAGAAGGAACAACAAATTCAGCAGCTCGGCGGAGAAATAAGACTTTTAAGCTTCAGAGAAACCAGACGCTGCCATTTGAGGCCTTTGATTTTCCCCCGTCTGTCAGTTTCCTTCTGGACCGGCTGACAGTGATTGGCGGAGCTGCCAACCTCCCGTCAAAAATCTCCACACAATTTGGCCACGACGCTTGGCGGCCCCCTCTCCGTTTCCCCATCTCTCTCCCCCCCCAAAAAATCCTTGCGATCAATTAGTTGTCAGTGTGGTCCCCGCCCTCTTTTCTTCCTTCCTCCCTCCCTAGGGAGATGGTTTTAATACGGTTTATTAATATTTTGTATCCGATTGTAAAAGCAAAATTAAAACAGCAGGGGGTCGAAGGAAGTGATCCGGTGGGGCGCTCTTCAAACGAGAATGCAATTAAGATAAAGCTCATATTAGCCGAGACAGAGAGCCATGGGGGTCGCTGAACGCTTCCTTGTATTATTTCTCCCCTCCCCCGGTTCTTTTTTTTGTTGTTTTTGTTTTCTGGGTTGTTGTTTTTTCTTCTGGTTTTCTGACTACATTTCTTTCCAGCTTTTTTTTTTTTTTTTTGGCTGCTCTACATCTTTTTCTCATTTAAACCGAATAAAATCCGAATTGGGATTTTTATTGAAGGAAGGGAGGAAGGAAGGAAGGAAGGAAGGAAGGAAGGAAGGAAGGAAGGAAGGAAGGAAGGAAGGAAGGAAGGAAGGAAGGAAAGCTGGAAGGAAGGAAAGCTGGAAGGAAGGAAGGAAGGAAGGAAGGAAGGAAGGAAGGAAGGAAAGAAGGAAGGAAGGAAAGAAGGAGGGAAGGAAGGAAGGAAGGAAGGAAGGAAGGAAGGAAGGAAGGAAGGAAGGAAGGAAGGAAAGCTGGAAGGAAGGAAAGAAGGAAGGAAGGAAAGAAGGAGGGAAGGAAGGAAAGAAGAAAGGAAGGAAGGAAGGAAAGAAGAAAGGAAGGAAGGACGGAAGGAAGGAATGAAGGAAGGAAAGAAGGAGGGAAGGAAGGAAAGAAGAAAGAAAGGAAGGAAAGAAGGAAGGAAGGAAGGAAGGAAGGAAAGCTGGAAGGAAGGAAAGAAGGAAGGAAGGAAGGAAGGAAGGAAGGAAGGAAGGAAGGAAGGAAGGAAAGCTGGAAGGAAGGAAAGAAGGAAGGAAGGAAAGAAGGAGGGAAGGAAAGAAGAAAGGAAGGAAAGATGGAAGGAAGAAAAGAAGGAAGGAAGGAAGGAAAGAAGAAAGGAAGGAAAGATGGAAGGAAGGAAAGAAGGAAGGAAGGAAAGAAGGAGGGAAGGAAAGATGGAAGGAAGGAAGGAAAGATAGAAGAGAAGGGAATAAAAAGATGGAAAGGAGGGAGGGAGGGAGGAAGAGAGGGAGGGGCAGAAAGGGAG